>NC_086138.1:0-127958 GCF_035610405.1 Australozyma saopauloensis
TTATGAACATACAAAGTTCCATCTCCATCGTTTTCTCCTTCAAAACTTACTTCTTGCTCCAGTTGTCTTCTTCTTCTACAGATAGCTTCAGAACTACAGCCAAAATGACCAACAACGAAAAATAACAAAAAAAAAGTATTACAATTTCTTAATGAACATACAATAGACCATATCCAAAAGTGCCCTTCAACTTCTCTGCCATTCTTCCCGCTGTCATGTAGTAGACTACATACCCAATCAGACCACCCATACATAACTACTTCCATTCACATCACTCTTCAGCACTTTGGACCACTTAGACAACTAACTCTCCCGCATGACCTGATCGCTCATCGCTCTCGCCTTGGCTTCTGCTGGCATTGGCCGATCCGATGTGCAAATTTTCATCCGTCTTGCACGGTTGTATTTCTTCCAAAACACATTGGGCAGGGCTCTAAATTTTCTGCGACTTCTGCAGATAGATACTCCGGAAAATGAGCTACCCAAAACATGGTCCAACCGCTATTTGAAAATTCCTGCTCGTTTTGCTTTTCCTTTTTTTCTGTAATTTACTGTAGATCTGGTTCTGCAGAATGGAGACTTGCATGAGCTGCACGGCCACTAAAAAATGAGATAGAAAATATAAAAGACCGACATATCCATAAAATAAAAAGAAATAAATATATATTTATATTTATGAATTTTGATCCAAAACATTCTGAGACAGTTTGGGAGGTGACGTTGGAGGAAGCCACAAGTCGCTTCCCGTTCATGGGCCTCATCCTTGGCAAAGAGGTTGTCCATTTCTATCGCGCTCTCTTCCTCGACTTTGTGACTCCAAACTCCATTGAAAGATATGAAAAGTATATTGAGGGCGATGCTTCGCATGAAGACTACCCCTTGGAACTCAACTTGGGCTGCTACTTCCGTACCCTTCCCGAGTCCACATGGCTGTCCCATGTAGCTCATCTCAGACGTTTACCGGTTGATCAGCTCCGCACATTCATTGCTCTTAAAACCGCAGATCCCCAGACCCATGTCACGCTTTTGGTGGACGTCAAGGAGATGAAGCGCGTCGCGCAGGGCTTCAAGGCCATGGGCGAGGAGATGCAAAAGTATGATGTGGAAAAGGCGGACGCGATATTAGATGCGCTTCTCGCGGGAAACCGTCCGTCGAAGGAGGACGAATTGTGGTTGCAACAGTTGTACACGCAGCTGATCCGCCGTGTGTTGTACACGGAGGGTACTGTGAGTGAGTTGAATGGAGAACTAATAATGACATTCCCTCCGTTTTCGCCTGAGAAACAATTGCTCCACCCTGTTCTTGATCACCTAAAGGAGGCGGAAGTGGAGAGTCCTGAAATCAGGCGTCGTGTATTTTATCCAATTTACTGTAAATTCCTCAAGGGTGTGACTGTGGATGGTATCCGGGTGAAGTTTGGTAAAGCAGACCAGAATCGATTCCCTTTTCACTTCATTTATCCCTTGCGACTGCCTCTCACCCCTGAACAACAATTGGACTGGCACCTCTGCGAGTTCCGGAGCGAGATCTATCTGGTGTCTGAAGAGCTCCTGGTGACGGATCCCAAGACAAGGACGGGTTCCCTTTTTGGCTTCATGACGCTTAAAAATGATGCCCTTCCAAGACCATCTTACTACAGCTTCTTCGGAAAGTCAACCATGACGGTGGCGGTGCCGGGCTTGACATGTAACCATTGTCATAGACTTGGTCACCGGACTTCAACTTGTCCAACAATTAGATGTCATAGATGTCACAACAATGGACACATGGCTAAGAAGTGTCGGAAAAAGAGGAATCATCCAGAAGTGTTTACTCTTGACTCTCCTTCTCAACAAAGAAGGCAAGCCAGATGCAACATCACCCCAGGTCAAACCCGACTTCTCAGACGCAGACGCTCCTCTAGACTCAACCGCAGTGAAATTGAATCAATCTTAGAGAAGTAACTTTCTTCTTTGGAGAAAGATTTGTTCTCCGGCGGCGCTATAAGGGTACAATCCGAGTGCCAGTCGGAAAATTATTACGGGCCTTGCTGAAGGACGTCCAACGCACAAAAAATATGGTCAGTGATGATAGACCATGATATATTGTTGTTGCTGGAGGTATCGACCCGGCCTTCTCTCCGTGGATGGTCCTTGGCCGGGTGAAGGGACAGCAGTAGTCATGACAACAACTCGTTTCTCCTGCTTAGAGATTGATTGTCTTAATCTATGGGAAGAGAGTGGTTGGCTGCTGACCACGATGACGGGACTAGGAGAGATGCTCCTTGATGCAGTCGACATGCCGTGTCAACGCTTTGAAGGACAACAAAATGTAATGTCTCCATTGGGCAATCGAACTGTATTTTATAAAAGGGACTGCTCGGATCATCACTGACAATCAAGTCATTTATTTTGATGTACTTTCTGGTTCCCCAAGCAGAACCACACACCCGGCAAATGAAACTCGATTGGTTTTAGCCTCGGATGCAACCTAATCGATACAATGTGCATCTATTCGAAATCACTCGTCACAGAACAAATACCTCTTACGGGAATTCTCGAAGACTTGATCGTATAAATGTCGATAAAAGTCAACAGTCTCATATCTATCTGTATTATAAACAACCACGTCACCTAACCTCCATCCAAATAACGATATACACTTCACTAATGATCAATTAGAAGAGTAGTATGTTAGTGCGGTTTGTAGCTCCAGATGAGATTTTTACAGCATCGAGAGTATTCACGGATACACTGACTTTGATAAATTGGGGTATGATTGTCGGAAGAAATTGCAACGGATATCATACATTATTAAGCATCTAAATATTTATAGTATCAATTTGATGATGAAGGGAATGCTTCCGAGAAAGAGAGTTATCCTTGAGTTGAATGATGTTGACAAAGTTGCTGAAACTACTGAGGATATTACCACAATGGCGATGAAAATCTGAAGAAATCGATATGAGGACTTAGGGGTAGCCCCAGGAATTGAATATATCTTGATCCCCCCGCCATCGACGAGAAAAGTCAGCATTTACTTGATCGCCCATTCACCCAAGATGAACTCTTTTCGTGCCTTCAAACGAAATCGGATTTAGCACCGAGCGACAAAGGTCCTGAATTCTAAAAATCTTGAGCATTTACGAACTATCGCCTTCATCAACACCAGTCTTCGATTACTGATTACTTTGCCAAGCCATCAATGAACGGTTGGTACTGTTTGCTGATCAGATAATAGGACCCTATCAAACTGGCCTTTCATAAGATCGACACACTCGTGATAACATGCTCCTGTTCAACTCAGTACTCCATCATTGGCATACATACGAGAGGACCCAGGTTGGATGACTCAAAAGACATAGCTGCAGGGTTCGTTGACTTCCGGAAAGCATTCAATCTAATCAATCAGAAATAGACTGGGAAATGTTTGGAAAAGACTGGTTTCCCCCTCACGTCTTTGAACAGCCATCATCACCATCCTCCAGGCTTAACATGCACGAGTCTTCATCAACAATGTCCACGGTCCACAAATTCTCATGAAACGAGGTACAATGCAGGGATATCCATTTTTATTCATTCTCAGAATTGAATAATTGCTATGAAATTTGTCACAAATAAGGTATGTCCCTCCGGGGTTGACACTCATTCGCTCCTACTGTAATGGCCTTTGCTGATAATTTGATGGTGTTCATGCGAAATGAAGATCATCCAGTAGTAAATTCCTGCCTCACTTTAGTTCATTTCGCTCCGGGTGCAAGGTCAATGTCGAGAAAAGCCTGGTTTTGGTCATGATCATTCCGATCGATGCTCTCATGTCGGCTTTCCAATAGCCACGGTTGCTGAACTGTCAAGATTAAAATATCTTGGGGTCACCGTCGAAGATCTTTAATGGGAAGGAGAGCAACCGTCGAAAGATACTCGGAGTGATTCCTGAAAAAAACGAATGAGTGCCATTTCGATTAGGACCAGCGGTCTATACCTCCCTCCTCTTAAACTTTACTTCAGAGATATTCATTCCCCTATGACTAAACCCAGAAATCGCTCGTCTCATGGACGAAAGTAGTGAACAGATGTTCTATCGGATTGGCTAAAAGACAGTCTTGACCAAGAATCAACTTGGCGGTCATGGTGTTCCAAAGCTTGACCGACAATTCCTTGGTAGAAGAGTACAAGTGGCCCACGAAGCTATCTTCGGGAATGCATGGCACCACCGTCTCTTCCGTCTGTCAATCCAACACTGGGTCACTTGGAGAGTGAACCAAAGACAATATCCAAAGCAACTTAACAGTTCCATGGTATTATATTCTCCCCGGAAGATCCACACTTACATCGGAAGAGACATACCACTTCCAAAACAAAATTGTCGAAACTCTCTTTTCAGATCTGATGTGGTCATGCATTCAAGCTAGATTGAATTGACTGGGGCGCAACACAGCGATCCAATCACTCCTACCACACACCTCATAGATGAACTCGAAAACCTTGTCGAACCATATCTCGATAACACTTTGAATACGATCCGGAGTCTTCCACTCGGTGAGCAAGAAATGTCCCCAGACAGATGGGCTACTGAGGACACTCGATCTGATACTTCGCCCATCGTGTGGAGAGCATCTTAGGGATCATTCCTGGGGCTTTGGGGCCTTTTGGGACTGTGGCTGCGTGGATACCATCTCCGCCTAAAGATGTGCACTATACGCGGGGTATTCAGCGTGTCAGCTTTCCCCATTAGTGTTTTTTTAGGTTCGAATGCAAATAATAATAATAATAACTGGCAGTTAACGAGCGAACGCCATCTTGATCCAGCACCGAGTACTCGAGTTCGAGGGCAATGTTTGCAGACCGCAGATATGAAATGTGGCTATCTAAGATTCAATCGACGCGGCAAACACACTCCACATTGAGGACCAATTGTCTGGTGGGATAAGTAAATGAGAGGACCCCCACAAAGGCTAGTTTTGGATCAAGCTCCGTTGAGCAATTTGATTTCCAGAACAATTTGCTGTTGAGAAGCACGTCGACACGGGATTATTGCTAAAACGTTCTTTTCGAGTCTTTGCCTAGAATTCAATCAAAACGTCTGGTTCTCGACGCATAGACAACCTTGTATGAGTTGTACAGAGTCTAACACCATTTCTTCCCTGACAAGACTTTCAAGACGTCTGTATTTTGGTGCGGGCAAAGGACGGCACATAACATCCTGATGCAGGATTGTTTATCAAACCGAGATCCGTGGAAAAAAAGCACCATTTGAACTTTGAACAATATCAGGACAGACTTATCATAGTGTGCTTTATCGAACCTATGTGGCTGTGCATGTGTGTTTTTTTGCTCCATCAGAGAGTAACGCGAGGTGTTACCTTCACTCTCTAAATGCATATACCCTTGACTATGGTGTCACTTCAGTATCATGGAGTAAGCTAGTTCTGGTGCTATAGAGTTCAAGAAGGCACATTTTTGTTGCTTACTCCCATTTCATCAAGTCAGTCGTCCCACCAGAGGTACTGCAGTGGGTGTAGAAAACCTCCTTCAACGCTCAATTGAACTAACAGAGCAATTTATGTTCATTTGATATCTGTGAAGCAGTCTTCAAGACCAATTGATAATTTCGACAAAAATCAGAAGCAACAACCAAAACTTTGTATGATCAAAGTCACATCCTATTCTTTCACAATATGAATTGACAATGGAACATTACGTCGGTCCTGAAGATTTTCTGTTAGCATGAAGATTGGCGTGACGTTGTCTAAGCTTTTCCCTTAACATAATGGATATGCTCGTTCCGTTACCCACAGTCACCAAAAAATCAATTGTAAATAAGCTGAATGGCAAAAACAAAGAGCTTTTGTAAATGCGCAAAAAATATGTTTTAGTTCTAAAAAAATGCATTGCGCTAATTCAATCGTAGAACGAGAGAAACAGTACTTATATGACAGGCAAATACGTGGAGTGCATGGAGCACCAGTACTTGGGACCGAAAGCGGTGCCACCCTAAATGAGTTGCGTAAGGAAAGAAAAAAATAGTTTAATCGATGAGATTTCTGATTTGGTTTGTTTGTGATACCTTAATGTGGCAGTCTGGAAACCACAGGAATGGTTGTGGGTTTGAACTCGATTAAGATTTGGAGCACTATTACAATTTACAGAGACGCATGGGCGTAATGCACTAGAACAAACTGATTTGTTGCTGCCAGTTTGAGAACTTCACATGTGAGAGGCTTGACTCCCTTAGAGACCCGAAAGCTACAGTATGTTCTGTTTGAGTTGAACGGGACGGAAATTTTGAGAGCCAAAACTCAGAACAGGCAGCTCTCTCCGTTAGCGTACTTTCGCATGGGTCACTCGTCGCTTTTTCTTCAATTTGTTCCTGGTCATAACCTTATTGTACCTAGATAGCCACCGTGTTTTCATTTCGAACGATAGAAAAGCACGTCAAATTAAGTTATAGATACCATGCATTGATTAAAAAGCTCTGTATTCCATGAGAGAATTCCGAGAGAAATGACGGATGGCTGTTCGAATTTGCAGTTGTGCCCGCATTTATCGCCTTATCAACCACATTCCGTCTTAAACTTCAAACGACCGAAAAAAAAAAAAAAAAAAAAAAGGAGAGCTGTCTTCTTCGAAATCAAGATTCAAATGATTAGTGTAACTATTTTACTCTGTTATGACTTCCCTTCCCATGTATTCAGGAAGTATGCTCGCTAATACATGCTTCCATTTATTACTGACAACCCGCTTCGCAGTATCAAAGGTAAAGGAGTTGAATATAGAGCATCTTGGGCTTTTCGTTATAGAAGTGATAGTCTCAAAAAATCCACACGTTTCCCAGCAGCAAAAAAACTATCCCCCTTCATTATATCTTAAATGAGTATGAATGCTTTTCGTGGAGAGGCATCACGGAAACAAAGCAGAAGTGACTCAACTGCTCGTTCTTCACCCACCAGCATATTATCCGATAGTAAAGATTTTCTCATACTCATAATCTCAATCGAGTCTCGATGGATGTGGAGCAATACAACCGCTGTTCAAGTAGAAACATGGAAGACCTCTACGGTGTTTGGATTTTAACAAGAAAAAAAAAATTAGACAGAAATAAAGACAGTTGTACTCTGAAAGTCATGAAGCAATGTCAAAACTTCGTGGTGCTTCTACTAATGACTATGACCAGCTTCACAATAGAGATTAAAAGC
The DNA here is from genome assembly GCF_035610405.1 of Australozyma saopauloensis. Classification (NCBI taxonomy): domain Eukaryota; kingdom Fungi; phylum Ascomycota; class Pichiomycetes; order Serinales; family Metschnikowiaceae; genus Australozyma; species Australozyma saopauloensis. The sequence goes on from NC_086138.1 coordinate 7,176, forward strand.
CCCTAGAGGTTGCAAGTAGTGCATGTTGCCACATCAATATTTTGAATAAATGGAAAGCCATGCTTCGCTTATACAACGGGATAGTCAATCAACTCTTTCTGGGCATTTTTGGTAGGCGCTCCGAAATGCCTGTAATGCCAATTGGTGAAAGGTCCTGTACGCTATTGAAGGGTGCACTCCCACAATTAACGAGGCGTTCGTGTAGGAAGATCAGAACGGTACTTGATGCTTGCACCGAACCATTCGCTTATCCTTCAGTGGCGCTTGCATTGATTCAAATCTTGAGACTGAGTCCTTTCCTTTTTTTTTTTTTCTTATTGTTCTTTGGATGAATGTGATGACGGGATGCTTGAAGTTTATGTAAATGCCTGGCGTGTCAGTATGCACGAAAGGCGACAGATACGAACTCTAATCGGTTTAAGCCATGCGCGGGCGCAGGAGTGTGCATATATCCTCCAGACCAAAACTTAGTTCTTCCAATAAGAAAGCTTAATTTCGTTTCGACTGTCAAAATTTTGGAGCCGCGCAATGCATCTCAGTTTTGAAGAATAGCCTCTGCAAACTGGATAAATGGAGAGCTTATGACGAACGAATCTGCAAATCTTGTCAGAGACAAAAATCCTTTCCATGGGAGATGCAATGGAAAATGCAGATACAGAATTGCCTTCAAAAGATTGACTGGATTGTTCCAAACGCTTGCCCGACAGAAATTACTCAGAGTTTTTTGGCGCAGGATGGCTGCGAAATTTCGGTTGCATTGACGTACCCCGTTATTCCTGTCGCTCGGCATGGCGAGTGATTAAATAGTGAGCGGATAGCTGATGATGAATGCGATCGAAAATTTTTGTACTTTTATTTCGGAATGAAGCTCAACTATGTACAGTTGTTCACTGTGGCATGTTGGATACTTGGAAATGCTCAAGCTCTCACTATATCTACTCCGACATCAATGCCGGCCGGCGCAAATGTAAGAGTTTCAAGTCTTTCCATTAATAGTCGCAGTTACTATGCTCTCTTTGATGGCGAATTACTGGTTGCTGGGAATGTCGTAGTCGAAGGGGCATTGTATGTATACGCATACAATGACTCCTCGACTTTTAGTCAATCTGTGGGGAGCTTTCTGAACAAAGGCCTGGTCGTCTTGGATGCCAGAAATGGCCCTGAATCACATTTCAGTATAGATCTGGGCAAAAGCTTTTCAAATCAGGGTTTTATGTGGTTTGGTCAGAACGTAACCACATCTGATCCAACCATTGTGTCTCTGAAATCAGGCACATGGTCAAATACGGGACACATGAAGTTTCAAGGTGGAACTCCGCAGGACGTTTCTTCAGTAGTCATGTTTGATAATCCTAGCGGGGTTAACAACAGTGGAAATATTTGTTTCACCAACTCCATTTTGACACAGACCAGCCCGTTGACTGGAAATGGATGCTACATGTTTGGAGATGCATCATTTATTCAACTTTTCCCCAGCGACCCGAAATTAAAATTTGACCCTCGTCTTACCATTGCGCTCACTTCCGATACTGCGGCTATCACGGTAATGGAGTTGAACAATAATTCCCCTCCCAACATCAACTACAAGGTTAGAGGTTTTGGCAATGGAAACTACATTTACATCGATGGAGGCTATTACGATCCAGAGTACTCTGTGGCTGGCATTCTTACAGTTAAATCTCTCAGCGGCCCTTACTCTCTTAGTTTCGATATTGGCCTTGGGTACGTATGGAAATTTTTCGATTTCATCACAGACGATAACAATGTTGCATACACCATAATCTATTCAGATGCAGTTCCTGGAATGGCTGCTGTCCCGCCTTATTGCGATTGTCCTAGCTCATTCCCTAAGCCTCTCGCTTACCCTGTTATCCAAAGCTCAAGCAGTGCTTCGAGCTCGTCATCTAGATCTTCGTCTAGTATCAACTCAAGCTCCTCTTCCAGCTCATCTTCGACATCAGGCTCGTCCTCTAGATCTTCGTCCAGTAACGTCTCAAGCTCCACTTCCAACACATCTTCGAAATCAAGCTCGGCTGTAAGCTCTTCATCGACTTTAAGTTCGGCTGCAAATCTGAGCTCTCGTTCCAGAACAAGTTCAACAGCACAACAAAGTTCTTCATCCCAATCCAGTTCCTCTTCTCGAACTAGTTCATCTTTCCGAATGAGCTCCTCTTCCCAAATGAGATCCTCTTTCCAGACGAGATCCTCTTCTCAGTCGAGTTCTTCTTCTCGATTGAGTTCATCTTCTCAGTCTAGCTCACCTTCTCAATCGAGTTCTTCTTCCCAAATGAAGTCCTCTTCTCAGTCGAGTTCTTCTTCTCGATTGAATTCCTCTTCTCAGTCTAGCTCACGTTCTCAATCGAGGCTCTCTTCCCAGTCGAGGCTCTCTTCTCAGTCTAGCTCACCTTCTCAATCGAGTTCTTCTTCCCAAATGAAGTCCTCTTCTCAGTCGAGTTCTTCTTCTCGATTGAGTTCATCTTCTCAATCGAAACTCTCTTCTCAGTCTAGCTCACCTTCTCAGTCGAGGCTCTCTTCTCAGTCTAGCTCACCTTCTCAATCGAGGCTCTCTTCCCAGACGAGCTCCTCTTCTCAGTCGAGTTCTTCTTCTCGATTGAGTTCCTCTTCTCAAATGAGGTCCTCTTCTCAGTCGAGTTCTTCTTCTCGATTGAGTTCCTCTTCTCAAATGAGGTCCTCTTCTCGATTGAGTGCTTCTTCTCGATTGAGTTCATCTTCTCAGTCCAGCTCGCCTTCTCAATCGAGGGTTTCTTCCCAGACGAGCTCCTCTTCTCAGTCGAGTTCTTCTTCTCGATTGAGTTCCTCTTCTCAAATGAGGTCCTCTTCTCAGTCGAGTTCTTCTTCTCGATTGAATTCCTCTTCTCAGTCTAGCTCACGTTCTCAATCGAGGCTCTCTTCCCAGACGAGCTCCTCTTCTCAGTCGAGTTCTTCTTCTCAAATGAGTTCCTCTTTTCAAACTAGTCCCTCTTCCCAAACGAGTTCTTCTCCTCAAACAAGTTCTTTTTCCCGTTCTTCTTCCCAAATGAGTTCTTCCCAAATGAGTTCTTCCCAAATGAGTTCTTCCCAAATGAGTTCTTCCCAAATGAGTTCTTCCCAAATGAGTTCTTCCCAAATGAGTTCTTCCCAAATGAGTTCTTTATCCACAACTAGTTCCTCTACCTTAATCAGCTCTTCCACTAAAAGCATTTTTGGCTCAAACTCTGCATCCGATACAGTGCTGAGTGTGTCCACTGCCATGTCTTCAAAGTCTGATGCTCTGACTCAAATTGCTCAACCTAGCTCCTCTGCTCAATCTCGTTCCGAAACCAGCAGTCAAATGAGTGACTCACACTCTGAAATTGCATCCAATACTAGCTCAGACGTCCCTTCATCCAGTTCATCGATGCTGAGCTTGCGTTTCGATACATCATCGGCCAGTGCACTGTCTTCGAATTTTGTTTCCGCCCTCAGTATTATGAGTAGCTCTCTCATTTCTGTCACAAAAATAGGATCAACATCAAAACCAGCTCTCACCACCATGGCTCCGTATGTCCCTACGACGTACGTAAAAGCTTCTTCAAGCAGTGGTCTTATCGATAGTCTGGCCTCAATCTCCAGGTTCAGTGGGTACAACAGTTCAAGTAGTAACACAAACACCGCCGCACCCGGATGCTTGACGTGCGCATTGTCTTCCGAAGAAAATTCCAGGTTCACCACCTTGAAACCTGAAGTATTCTCTTCTGGCAGCCTGGATTCACCAGGTAGTGTCTCAACCGCTATCAACGAAGCTTCGGCTGCAAGCAGTGCCGAGTCAACCACCACAGTCACATTTACCTCTTGCAAGGAATTGAAGTGTTCGTTGATAACTACGGAGTTCAAAGTATCTTCTGTTTATATACCTACTGGCACAGTTCCTACCGGAATTTCAGGCTCGAGTTTGGAAATCCTCAGTCAAACGCCCGCTGGGCCCTCAACGACGCAATCGAGCCCTAAATCCCAAACAATTCTTTTCGTTTCTTCTTCAGGCACGAACTCGGGAGACTGGCCTCCAAAAGTCACCACTGTTTCAATTGAAGCAATCGGAAACTCTGGTGCTCTCGTAAAGATCAGTGTCGCATTAGCCATTCTCTCACTGCTTCTTTCACTTTAAGAAGATTCCCGCTATTATTCATTCTCTCCTTCACAGTTCTGCCTTCGTTTTTCTTTTTTCGATTGCACAGTATTAATTTCCATTTTAATGTTCAAAGACTTCCTCGTAGATGCTGAATTGCGCCGGTATTTATCCATTATTTTTCTAGATTTAGAGGGAAGACTTTGAGTAAATAACTCGTGTCGGCAAATTTAAGTCCGAAAGCTCCCTCATTTTTTCCCATATACATCCCGGAAGCTAGTGCCTTCAAGATGCCTTCCTGTTGGGAGGTAGTAGATTCTAAGCTTAATTAGAATTCTGTTTATACCTGTGCCAAATACCTTCAATCAATTGTATACCATAAGGTTGCCTCTGCATACTTTGATAGAGAGAACTGGTGGTAAATAGCCAATATTGCCAGTGTATATCAATGGACCGGATCTACTGCATGGGTTTCTCTCAATTTCCAAGCCTTTCATGCTAGTAGAGTCTCTGGCCAGGTTATTGCAACGTGAGATTGCCTTAAATGCTTATCAAATGACGATCATTTCTAGGCCCGAGGATAGAAATTTTTAGCCCTCAAGAGTTCCTCTATTCAAATGATCGCAATTGTTGTATATTTGAAATTACCGTAAATCTGTTGTGCCTCGATTTTATCGTGGACAAGGGGTTTTTCGCCTTATCTGTGAGGTATTATATACAAAAGAGGAAGCAGTTAACACTGATTAAAATCAAAACAGCAAATTGATAAGTATATACATATGAATTCATCTAAGGAGAAATGTGTGCTTCATGCGATGCCGCTTGGTTTGTACCTTATCCAATTAACTGTTTAATAACTTATTGCTATTTGAAAAATTATGCCTATTAATTTAATCTATTTCCTAAGACTTTCAAGCTCTTTGCCCAGAGGTTTTAGTTCCACACATCCACAGTGTCGTAGAAATCAACTCTCTTCTTTGTCAGGTCAATCTTCTCAACAATTATTGCACGCAACTCATCCACCATCACTGCTGGACCACAAGTGACAAATGCAACACTGTTAGCTGCATCATCGATGTCTTTCTGGACAAGAGTATTCATGTCGGGTCTCAGCGAGAAAAAGTTCAATTCTGGGTAGTCCGACTGGAGCAACGATATTCCACTTAATGTGTCGCTCTTAGCTTCGGTCTTGTAATCGCCATCATTGCTAGCATCCAGGCCAATAGGCGACTCGAAAGAGGCTGGACGAGTGATGTAAATGTTAACCTCGGCATTTAACAATGGTAATTCTGCAAAGTATTTAGCCATCTCCTCGAAATTAAATGCCTCTCTTATGATCCAATTCAACTGAAGCCTTTGTTTGCAATCTTGCTTCTTGAGCAAATGTTTGAACTCGTTTAACATACCTGGAATACCGTTACCTCCAGCGACAAAGACAACATCACTATGATGCTCGATAGGACTTGAAGTTCCATAAGGACCTTCTAAAGTCACGCGCATTTTCATGCTGGGCCCAGAAGGATTAGCTCTCAACTTCTTGGCGATTTTTTCTGTCACTCCAGAATGGACAGTACAGTATAACATCACGTTATTTTCATCATGCATGTAAGTGAATGGATGTGCCTGCCAAAAGTACTTCATGTCTCCAAAATAAATCCATACATATCCCCCCACGATGGGCTTCCAGTGGCGAGGTCTTGGTACAATCACCTCAAGCTTGTCTTTCAACAAAGTGACTTGGGCCTCAGGGAATCCAAACATCATAATTCTTGCAATACGAACAATTCTGTCAAATCCCCATACTGCTACAGCAGCGAACATGATCTGGCCGTACCCAAGACGAATGACATGATACCAGGTACCCACCACGAAAAAAACGGCCAACAAAATATGAATTACCAAGAATGTCTCATACCAGTTGCGGCGCAAATAAAGCAAACCCTGAAATAAAATAAGGCATCCACACACGGTACCAACAACACCCCAAATCACGTAGTTCTCAGCCATTTCTTCTGCGTACTGTTCACGGATAATGAACACTTCTGTATATCCGACCGAATGAAGAAAAGCCATCAAAACAACCCATCTACCAATCCATCTGTGGTAGGCGACGAAAGTCGAGTACTTCCATCTAGTAAGCCACATCAAGAAGTTGTTGCGTCCTCCAAACAACAATAAAACTGGAATGAGCACAGTGCAGACAACACCGGTTCTAATTGAGAAGTATTTGATCAATGCATACTTCCTGCTGTTCTTGAAAATGGGGTCTCCCTCAAGAAAATGAAGTTCGGCAGCGTTCACGGCAATAAGCAAAGCGATAAAAAGAAGTGACACAATGGACTCGATTCTTGAAGGAATTAACATCGAGAAAAAGCCGAGTCTTTGCATTGCTGTTTTCTTTTTTCCGAAGAGAGCAGGAAGAGTCACCCATTTTCTCCAAAGTTTAGAGACTCTTCCATCAATTGCGATTCTGAGACTAGGGAATAAAATCATGGACCAATTAGCAATGGCACCAATTACACAGACAAGACCCCAGTAGGCTACTGTTCCAATTCCATAGTACATGGAGTTCGAGTAAATGTCAAGGTAGTGTTGCTCGGCTTTCACGTACAAGGTTGACATGGTCTTATTGAGATATACCGGAGTCTTTAATCTTTCTTTTGTAGAGTTATATTTCCGATCTCTGAGCAGTTTGAGGGTAACTCCACTCTGTAAGAGGTATGAGTAGGCAGTTGTATAGTTCTCCCAAGGGACTTCAATCTCGAAGTCTTTCATGCAACTCATTTGGAGATACCTCAACATTCTGGTAGAGTTATAGTTGGCATCCGCAAGACATCCAACCATGGTGGCCAAACCATTCCTATTGTTGCAGAATTTAATGTAATTGTTTTTTGTGTCTGCAAACGTTACTGTACGAGAAATATAAATGCCACACCCAATGTGAGCCAGGTAGTCATGGCCGTATGGGTGCCATTTTCTAAAGGCATCAGCACCAGTAACAAGAAAGTATAATGCAAAGAATATACTCAAATTCATGACTTTTTGATGGTTGCAAAAAAAAAATGTCTGTTGAAATAAGGGAATTAAATAGTAGTTAAAGAATCATGAGGGGTTCAGTAGATGATGCCAACACAGCCAATCAAAGGATTAGACTTTGAAAAAATGCCATCATCGTTTCAACATGGCCAACAGAGTTACACTGTGCATCAAATCATGCAACTGATGGAAAAGATAAATTAGCGTTAGGGTGCCCTGGTGGATTGAATGCAAGAACGCGAAGGTAAATAGCTGCAAGAAGAAGCAAAAAAGACCAAGTCATCTTATTATCCTGCGCACTCCGAATAGGGAGAGAACTTTTACAAGTGAATTTGAAACAGGAGGCAATCAAATTCTATTATTTTGGTGGCATCTTTACCTGCTTGCCTGGTAAAATGTTGTTCTACCTGTGTTAGGAGTCAGGAAAAACATAAGGCCCAAATCAAAGCCAAGACAGTTCGCTGAGATCTTCTCTGTACCTTGGCGGGTTTTGTGACAAACGGATAAATATTGCCAAGGAAAATAGATTCTTGGCCCTCGTGAATTCTGAGACTTCAGGGCGTTTTTAAAGTTTTTCCGCGTTTATCTTTTCGGTCAAGGGCCTCTATGTAAGACTGCAGGGTGCGGTGATTGGCTACAGTTTGTGTCTGAAGGCATTTCTAATGGCCGAGCTCACGGACCTTGTTTGGCGCTATGCAGCGATGACTCTCGCTAGAGACTCACTGGCGGAAAATGTCAAGAGTTTTTACGAGAGATTCTCGGAGATTCCATGAGGCTGAATGAGTGTGGGTTCTTAGAATGGTCGATATAATCGACTCAACTGTTGCTAGGCAACGCAGTTAACTTCAAAACATGTAATTCATCTAATAGCCTCCTTCCTCCTCCCACATGACCAAACCGCATGTTTTGCGAACCCTGACCGTGGTCTGATAAGTTCCCCTTGTGTCGATGCGCTACCCGCATTAACGCCATGCGTCATGGAGATTGAGTGAAACAATGCGGACCAAGATTGATTCCGGCACCGAAGAGACGAGGCAAATGATTCAATAGAGTAGTTTTGGTATAGCATTTGTCTTTTCTGCCCTAATTAAGCGAGCTCTTCAGTAAGGTATCATAAAGCTCAAGCACCTCGAAGAAAATGGTCGACAACACTTGATTTTTTTTTTTTTTTTTTTGATATTTAGAGTGGGACAAGGTTTGAAATTTATGCATAATTCGTCAAACAAGCTATCTAATATCTACCTGTTAGTCGAGGTTTGTAGTCACATTTTACCGATATCTGCGTTTACGGAACTCCAACTCACGGACCTGAAGCTTTAAGAACCCTCCCCCAGACATGGTTCTTGATGAAACTACAAAACCTTCTTCCAACAGAGCTGCAAGTTTTGTGGATGACATTCCGAAGTTTGAGTGCCATTATTTCATGTTACTCACCTTTGGACCCACGAGATGTTGAGTGGAAACCATCGGCTTCGTCTCAGGTTTCATTGCAAGCATTTAAATCATTCTCTTAATTTGTCTCTTGATCCTCAGAATACAATTCATCTAGAAAGTTTTCTTGGTATCATAGCTCATCAAGAGAGAAAACAAACGTCTTGTCCAAACAATGCCTGCATGGGTCTGAGGTGCAGTTCAGTTTCCATGTATTGGCGAGATGCATGGTAGCTGCGACATGAATTTCTGTATTTGAAGGAGTATGGAATAAGAATGATGATTAGGATGGAAGAATTAATTTCCGTTGTGAGATTCTTCGCAACTTTTCAACCTGGCCTACCTGCATGGCCCACCCCAACTAAGGATATCTGCGATTTGTTATTGGAAATTGGTGAATCTCCAAGTTTTGTCTTTTCGAATCGATCTATTGCATATGATGTTTGATGAATGAAATTACATATTTGTCGCAAATGCCGAATCAATTGAAAAACATTATATGCTTTCGTCCAAGACCTCAAGGCATTGAGAGTTCATAATATTATCACATAAACACTGAACTGAACTCATTAAAAAAAGCCAAATTCAATTTAATTCAATTCAGCCTAAGTCCATACCTCCAAAGTATCGTAGAAATCCACACGCTTGTTGGTCTTGTCAATCTTGTCTACAATGACACTACGCAATTCATCGACCATAATTGGTGGTCCGCATGTGACAAATGCAACGCTATTTGCGGCCTCTTCAATGTCCCTTTGTACTAAATTGTCCAAATCTGGTCTCTGCATAATGAAGTTGATATCTGGGAAATCTGACTGAAGGAGAGATACTCCACTTAAAGTATCAAATTTGCCTTCATTTTTGAAATCTGTATCATTGCTCTCGTCTGAACCCATCAGGGACTTGAGAGCAGGCTGACGTGTCACAAATATGTTAACCTCTGTGTTTGATAATGGGAGCTTGGCAAAATGTTTGGCCATTTCCTCAAACATAGTCAATTCTTTCACTATCCAATTGAATTTGATTCTTTGCTTTGTCTTTTCATTCGTAAGCAAATGTTTAAATTCATTTAACATACCAGGAATACCATTTCCACCAGCCACAAAGACCACATCACTATGATGCTCGATGGGAGTGGCACAACCATATGGACCCTCAATACTAACGCGCATTTTCATACTTGGACCTGAAGGGTTGTCTTGTAGTTTTTGTGCAATTTTCTGAGTAATACCAGCATGAACAGTAGTGTAGAGGATCACCGACTGTTCATCATGCATGTAAGTGAATGGATGAGACTGCCAGAAATACTTTTTATCTCCAAAGTAGATCCATGCGTATCCGCCTACGATCGGCTTCCAATGCGATGGTCTCGGAACTATGATTTCAAGCTTGTCTTTCATGAGGGTCACTTGGGCTTCTGGAAAACCGAAGTGCAAAATTCTTGCAACTCGGACAATTCTGTCAAAACCCCACACTACAATAGCAGCAATCATCACTTGGGCGAATCCGAGCTCGACAACGTGATACCAAGTGCCGATGACGAAGAAGGCGGCCAAGATGATGTGTATAACCAAGAATGTTTCGTACCAATTACGGCGCAAATACAATAAGCCTTGGAACAAGATAAGGCATCCACATGCGGTACCAACTACACCCCAGATAACATATGTTTCGGCCATATTGCTGGCGTAGGTGTCATACTGAATGAAGTATTCAGTGTAGCCAATGGAGTGGAGAAATGCTAACAACACTACCCATCTACCTACCCACCTGTGGTAAGCAATGAAAGTTGAGTACTTCCATCTAGTGAGCCACATCAAGAAATTATTACGTCCCCCGAAAAGTAGTAAAATCGGAATGAGAACTACACAAACAATTCCAGTTCTGTCCGAAAAGTATCTAAGCAAGGCAATTTTTTTCACCTTGAAAATTGGGTCCTGATCGATGTATTTGATCTCAGCTGCATTGACACCAATGAGAAGTCCGAAGAAAAGAAGTGATATCACAGACTCTATTCTTGAGGGAACGAGAGCTGAAAACAAGCCAAGTTTTTGAACCGCTGCCTGCTTTTTCCCGAAGAGAGCTGGGATTGTTATCCATTTGCGCCACAGTTTTGATATTCTTCCGTTCATGGAGTTCCTAAGACTAGGGAACCAAATCATTGACCAATTGGCGAGACCTCCGACAAGGCATACCGCCAACCAGTATGACACGGCGCCGATACCATAATACATTGAGTTGGTGTAACTAGTGAGAAAGTTTACCTGTGCTTTAACATACAACGTCGACAAGGTCTTGTTGAGGAAAACAGGTGTATTCAAAATCTCGGTGGTAGAATTATATTTCCGTTCCTTAAGCAGCTTCCATGTCACACCATTTTGGATAAGGTAAGCATATGCGTTGGTTAAATTTTCCATTGGGAGATCTATTTCATACTCATCAATACACTCATGCTGAATGTACTTGAACATCTTTGTGTCATTTACGTTCACATCAGCAAGACATCCCACTAAGGTACTCAAAGCATTGACATTCTTGCAATATTTAGCATAAGAGTATTTGCTGCCCTTATCAAATGAAAGCGACCGTGAAATGTGGTTGCTACACCCACGGATCTTTTGTTCACCTTTTGAGTACGCATGCCACTTTTCCAAAGCAGTGACTTGAGAAATGAAGAAGTAGAATGTAAAGAAGACTCCCCAATTCATTATTTTTGTATTATTTTACAAATTCATTCTAAGGAAATTCAGCGTGCATTTATATAGTGTATCAAATTAATGTCAAAGTAGACATCGTGTGGCTGAAATAGCCAATCAAAGGAGCAAATTACAAAAAGACTCGACTTTTTTTTCATATATAGCCAATAGAGGAACATTTTACGCAGAATCATGCAACTGATGGAAAAGATAAACCAGAGTTAAGGCGCCCTGTCGCGTTAGATGCAAGATCGGGGGACTCCGATGTTAAAAGGTTATGAGAATCCCGTTCTTCCGAATATTAGCTTCTGTCGATAAAACTAATTGGAATAATCGAGTGTTTTTTCTAAGATAGCCAATCTAATGTGCTTGAACTCTACGCCGCGTATCATCGATACAATGACACAAATCTCTCAAGTAGTAATGAGCCAAAGTTCTTCATCGAACTGGTCCTGCATTCATGGTGGTGATATAGGATCAAAAAGCGATCTCGGATATGTTTTATAAAGGATTCCTGTAGAACCTCCAGGTAGCACTGAGTTTTACCTGTTGGATAATCGAGCATCCCCTGGATACTCATACGCTCCGTTAGGAAACTTTTTTGGTGTTCAGAGAGTATATCAGGGCCAAGCTCTATTTCTTATCCAAGGACTTCGATCCGAGTCTTGGCGATCTCAACGGTATCTATTGAAAACTGTCAACTCTTAAGACAGCATCTTGGCTATTGGAATTTTGAGTAGTCGGGCGTTGAAAGGTGATACCTTTTTCGGTTAAGGTTCTGGACCTTTGCTGTTCTTGATGGATATTTCCAAGCTGCATAGAATAATGATTGGCTGCAAATGATGCAATATTTTCGTGGAGCCGACCTGTCGGACATATAATAGACGCAGTGCAGTGCTGGATCGCCCCGCCTTATGGTTTTCCACAAGTGAATAACTAATAAGGGCTCGTGATGTTGCTTTAAAAAAATTGAAATAGACCGTGCTATTCTGTACTACCCAAAATATTTACTGGAGCTCAACTTATCAGGATGACAGGGCATTCGCCCCGAAAGCCAGTCAAGATCGCTATGTTCGAAGGGGATAGTGTTCTTTCGGGTTCGCCCTTTTAATGTTGGATGTAGGAATTTTTCGATGCAGAACAAATTCTTGTTTCTCAATGATGCAATGCAGCCTTACACAGAATCAGTCTTGTGAATTCCATGACTATGCCCTTTGTCCGAGATGTCTGAATCGTTCAATTGTCTAGCCCCGCAATCTTAAATTTTGCATAGCTGGCAGGAACAATTGGATGTAGAGGCAACATCATTTTCGGGCAGTATTGGCCAATAATTTGCTAGGAAGCTCAGCTCAAGTCATTTCTCAATCTTAAAATAAATCGTGTTGTTTCGAAGCCTGTACGTCAAGTGAACAGTTGCTATTAAATCTGATTCCCGGATCAGGGTCGAGTCTTGATAAAATTTACTGCCAATTGTTTTCAGTATGATCTTATCAAACCTCAAAAGTTGTGAGGTTCATAAGAACGGTTTACAGTGCCCAATATGTCGAGTGAATTATTGTAAAGTCAAGAGTCAATCTTGACGACGTTAGATGCTTCTTATCACTAAGAGTCTTTCTCTAAAAGAGGTTAAAAAATTAACGCGATCTTCAAATGCGAAGTTTTTGGGCTCATTTGGAATGGGTATAGAGACTGAACGCTCTTTTTTTTATGATCCCAATATAGTACATATTCCCAGGTGTCTTAATTTCGATTTTGAATTCATTGAAATTTGTTATGCTTCTTCATTTTGCTCTCTTAATAGTTATGACCTCTTCCTGAAAGGTCCACAAAACTATCTGTCAAACCATAGTGTCTTCGAAGGCTGGAATCATGAAACAAAGCATAAATGTCACTTCCCGAGAAACAGATGAATTGATATTAGATCCAAAAGTCTTCTTTTCTGGTGTTTTTCTATTTTTTATTGACGAAAGAAAATTTTTCACTTTGTGATGAGCATGAATGTGAAGTTGCAAAACTAAAACTTTGGTCGAAAATGAAAAATGAACTACACAAAAAAAAAAGAAGGCATCAAAGAATCAATAAAAAGCTTCGGTCAAAGCATGTTCATCAGGGAAAAACTCTTTCTTTTGCTCTCATCATCACTCAAAGGGATTATACCTAACAATTATACAGCAGAACACTTAGATACGAAGATTGATTGAGCTTCTACATTAGCACTCTGTTTATGTACTTGTCAATTTGTATGTATGAATAGCAGCAATGAGACTCATGGTTGCTCGAAGAATCTACTCAGACCAATGTTTCATGACTTCGGATACACGCGAAAACCCTGGCATATCAAGAGCTCACTTGCGTTTGACAGCTGATTCCAGCCAAATAACTTGTCGTGAGGTATCAGGGAACAGTATCGTGGTTTCGTCACACCGATACACTCAGAAGTATCTGATGTCTCCAGTTTAGCTCGAAGAACAATTCTGTGCTTCTTATACTGTTGACGCATGAGCAGAATGGAGCAATGTTCACAATTATCTTCGAATCGAAGACAAGAATATCTCCATAGCTCACATGCTATTATTATTTGAGCCCAAGGCTGCCCTCATGTTGGGGTACATTCTCTAAATTGAGTATGGCTTCTCTTCAAGCTAGGCAAAAAGCTTCTCGACCATGATCTAACTACAAAACGGTATATTCTAGTTGAGTTATGTAAAGTCGTCTTAATCAGTACACAACTGCGCTTTGGAAGGCTAGTGCCCTCGAGTTAAAGCTTACGCTCATGTAGAATGTTTGGCTCTGTGCACGCCGTTGTGGTATAACTGAGACGTTACTCACAGAGTATTACCGCTTGAATCACTAATTTAGAAATGGGAGCTCTTGAAGGGATCCGAGTACAGCTTACAGATAGATGGCTAGTTAGGTGGCGGAACTGGCTGTGAATCGCTCGCAGCCGTCTACCTGTGTGGCTAGGCAGCCAGATCAGGACATGGCTAGTGATAGATCCGAGCATCTCCAAAAATCAACAGACACAACTTTCATAAGCGGAAAAGTTCCTGAGCCTAATGATTATTAATTGAGTGTTAAAAGTGAAAGATAAGCCTAACAATGGCCTAATCAAACCATATGGGACAGATAGAAGTACATTGCCACAACAATTATTTTTCGTGTGCACCTGAAAAAACAAATCAATATACAATGATTACAACAAAGAAAGGTTTGTATTGATTAATGAAGCTTGACTCTGGTGATAGTAAGACTTCACGTTGGTGCAAAATTCTCGTGTTGCTTAAAATTGCACCTTCGGAAGGAATGAAGAACAACCTTCTTCTTCAAATTCTTGCAATGCAAATTAGCAATCGTAGATATTGGCCAGAATTTTCCATGTTTTGTTTTAGAGTATTCTCTTAAAATCATCTTCTTTGATTGTTGACATAATCGCTGTACAAGAATGACATGACAAGGATGTTGGTTCTTGTTTTGAAAAAAGTAAGATGATATCTCAAAATGGTTACACATACTCACGAAAGAATTGCGTCGCGTGAGTTGAGTGCCAAACGGAGTCGGCTCGGTTTTGTTTCAAAACGCATACCTAAATAATTAAAAATCTCCGTGCAAATGAGCTAACCCAGTAGTAGCTCTAATGGACAGTTTTTTGGCTGATGATGGAAACCCCTTTTGTGGAAAAACTCAGCTGTGAAAATCTGAAGTGGGGATGGAATAATCCATAATCAGAAATTGCATATAGGAATGCATGAATAGGACCAAGATAAGAGGAGGAATCTTCGACATATGCATTGAAATTCATTCCAGCCTATAGAACTGGCAACCGAAACTGAAGAGACTTGGCCTGCTTCGTATTTATTCGACTATTATGAACTAAGGCTCGTAAATAAGGATTCTTCCGCGATAAATTGTTTCGTACGGCGACGATTTTCGGGCAGACTAGATTTATTAGCGCTATTTGCAGTCTTGCTTGCTGAAAAATGACCACGCCTGTTTCGCTGCGGCGCAAATTAGAACTGTTGTCTTTCCACATTAAGTTTGAGATTTTGGTCGGGTTTCGCGCATGCAAGGCATGGCGGGCTATATGTGTTCAAGAATGTCATTCGTGATGGATATCGGGTAAAGAGGTGTAATATATTTGGAAAAAATTACTGCTGCATAACATTTGTTTTCGAGGTAATCAGCTCACATCCATTGTTCCATAATCACTCATCACTTTGTAGCTCCGGTCATGTGGAACTTGCTTGTTCTGCAAAATTCCTCGAACATTTGCGTATATATTCCCGCTGACAGAGAATCAGTAAATACATTTCGGAAAACATGAAATTGCGTGATTTGCACTTAATTATCTAGTGTTGCTTGGCTTGTTGCTGAATTTATAAGATCGTTCTGTTATAACGGATAAACAGGGACAGCACAAAGAATTGAGAATACTTGAAAAAGGTCGCTGTTAATGGTCCTTTTTGAGATTAACTTCAAGAGATACCCTAGTTGGGGATTCCCATATAAAACTTTGCCTCTGAGTTTTCTCTAGTTTTCTCCGGAATGCAATCATGACCCGCTCCTCAATTTCACTTCCGATGGAAACCAAATAGGAAATTTACGTATGAATGTCTTTTTCAATCAAATAGCAAAAGGAAAACAAGTGATACAAGCTCTTGATTGAGCACAAGGTACGCTTCTTCTCACTCCGGCTCAAACATAACCTGGACATGCCGATTAAAAATAATGAATGAACCAGGTAAATAGAATCTTGAAGATACAAATATTCGGTTGAGAATCATTGATTCTGAGCTGCCGTGTTTCCCAACTGTTCCCATGAATGTGCAGGATCTTTTTCGGGCAAGTTTTGTTGACACATGCATCTGTCGATTCAAACACTCAGCACAAGGTAAGGAACGCGATAGGCTTACTGTCTCCGATATTTCGAAAACTCGAGCTTAACATATTCTTCTCATTACCGGTCTTCTGTTTGCTTAAGTGTAGTATCAATCGTTTGTAACCATACCGGCTTCCAAGAACTGTCATCGGAGTGTCCTGCATTTGCATTGAATAGAGCCAGGTGCATGAACGTTGGCTCGAAATTGTACGGTCTATACGCACCACTTAGTCCACCTAAATATTACTTTATTCAGACTAGTTCGCAATACGGTCGTAGATACGGCCCTAGCAGATCCATAACTTCAATTGAATACTTTTAGAAAAATACCCGAAAGAATTAGTTCGTTGAATTTGAGCATGGTGATTTGCCGCTAAAATTTCTCTATTTCGCTCAAAGGCAGATTTTGAAGCTCCAATTACGCTGATCTCTGAGAGCCATACTCTCATCGTGAAAATTTTGGCCGATGATGAGGGTGTTTTGGTCGAATTCCAAAGGGCGAATTTGCCGCCTTGCCTGAAACTTGGAACAGGCGTATTCCCTTTCAAAACTTGGAAAAGAATGTAATCACGGCAATAAATTAATAGCAAGGTCAAAGAGAAGTTTTCCCGCTTGTGTTTTGTAGCCTATCATTAGCAGTCGCTATTGTCAACTTTGGCGTTTCAATAATCCCAAAAATACATTACTTTCTACAGCCTCAGAAGCGAACGGCTTCTTCATAATTCGTATGCCTACAATTTGCCTTAACTTTAACAGACGTGCGTGTATGAATGTGACACACTTCAATTCGTCGCCAATAGTGCATGTAAGACCGAATAAGAATAAGCTTAAACTACGAGCATGTGTATGTGCAGGTTAGCTCGAATTAAAATGTGCCTTACGACGTTCGGCTTCCGTATTTGCTCACCCCATTACCGCTATGAGATGTATACGTGGAATGTCTAAAACTGTTGTACAGGACCATTTGCGCAAGGCAAGAATTTCTCCTCCGAACATGTCCCACATTTATCTATGAAGCACATTCAAATACTACTTAAAACTAAGGCTCCCCAACAACTAGCCAAAGAGTGAGAGAAAATTTGCTGATATGCATTTGGATAGATGTGATAGTTGATAAGTCAAGCTTCTCGTAACCACTACTTGCCCGCAATTTATGCAGTTTCATATGCAAGATCTCGATAAGTGGTTGTGCAGAATAGCTGGAAATGGCTGCGAATATCCATTAGTACTGTCTAATTTTGATTTATTCTGTCGGTTTTCGGCCAACTCTTAAAATATATAAAAAGGAGTTCCAAATCCTCATGCATCTAAAATTTTCTGTTCTGACATCCGCGCCTTTCACTTGCAATGAAGCTTGGTTTTACTCAATTATTGAGTTTCACACTGGGCCTCATTGGTCTCGTAAACGCTCTCACGATCACCAAGGACACATTTACCAGTCCTCTGGTGAGCCTTCAAATAGGGGAGCTCAATGTTAACAGCGGAGCCTACCTCGCAATTTACGACAGTTTGGCTGTAGGTGTTGCTGGCAGCATCAACATTGATGGTCAGCTCTTTGTTGTTTCCAATTCAATCGCTACATCCTTCATTCAAACCTTAGGAGATTTTATTAATACTGGTACCGTTTCTTTCGATGCCAGAAATGGATTGTTGTCATCGTTCCAATTGGCTCCAGGTGGAAACTTCCAAAACCTGGGATTCATGTGGTTTGGCCAAAAAGACGTTGTGTCAACTCCAACAACTGTTACTGCTCTTTTGGGATCCTGGGAAAATTCCGGAACCATGGTATTTTACAGTAGTGCCCTGGTGCTGCTTTCCGCTGTCACACTTACTGCTTTGAATAGCGTTGAAAATGACGGAGCAATATGTTTGATTAATTACTTTTTGCCACAATCAAGTGCTTACACGGGAATTGGTTGTTTCAATATTGGACTCAACTCAGACATGACCGTTCTTCCATCTAACCCTGTCTTATCATTTGACAACAGGCTCACCATTGCCCTTTCAACACCAACCTCAACGTTCAGTGCTGTTAGTGTTTCTGTCAATTTTTTGAGTAACACTGTTTACAAAATTAGAGGATTTGGTAATATGAACACAATTTCTATTGACTGTGGCTTCACATCTATCAATTATGATTCTCTGACTGGTATTTTAACCGCCTACCTTGTGCTTTGGCCTCTCGAAATCGATTTTGACATAGGAACTGGTTATGATAGCACAAAGTTTGTTTATGGTGGTCTTTTTATTATCAGTAACACCATTCAATACAATGGTAAAGTACCAGCTGGTGGTAAAATTCCCGGCATTTGCAGCTGTCCCGATTTCCCACTGCCACCCACAAAGCCTTCTACTTCCCCAACTGTGACCACTACTTCGTACTGGACTGCGACTACTACTGGTTCTACTCTCATCACTACCGGCACAGATGGCACCAATACTCTTGTGATCGAGGTTCCGAAGAGTGTCACCTCTACTACTACCACCTGGGGTAACTCCTTCACCTCTGAGACCACTGCCACTGGTTCGACTACGAACACTGTCATTGTTGAGGTTCCATCGTCTACTCATACTACCACTTCGTATTGGACTGAGACTACTACTGGTTCTACTCTCATCACTACCGGCAGATGGCACCAACACTCTTGTGATCGAGGTTCCAAAGAGTGCCACCTCTACTACCACCACCTGGGGTAACTCCTTCACCTCTGAGACCACTGCCACTGGTTCGACTACGGACACTGTCATTATTGAGATTCCATCGTCTACTCATACTACCACTTCGTATTGGACTGAGACCACTACTGGCTCTACTCTCATCACTACTGGCACAGATGGCACCAACACTCTTGTGATTGAGGTTCAAACCCCAACATTCACTACCACTTTCGTACTGGACTGAGACTACCACTGGTTCCACTCTCATCACTACCGGCACAGATGGCACCAACACTCTTGTGATCGAGGTTCCAAAGAGTGCCACCTCTACTACCACCACCTGGGGTAACTCCTTCACCTCTGAGACCACTGCCACTGGTTCGACTACGGACACTGTCATTATTGAGATTCCATCGTCTACTCATACTACCACTTCGTATTGGACTGAGACCACTACTGGCTCTACTCTCATCACTACTGGCACAGATGGCACCAACACTCTTGTGATTGAGGTTCCAACCCCAACATTCACTACCACTTCGTACTGGACTGAGACTACTACTGGTTCCACTCTCATCACTACCGGAACAGATGGCACTAATACTCTTGTGATCGAGGTTCCAAAGAGTGCCACCTCTACTACCACCACCTGGGGTAACTCCTTCACCTCTGAGACCACTGCCACTGGTTCGACTACGAATACTGTCATTATTGAGATCCCATCGTCTACTCATACTACCACTTCGTATTGGACTGAGACCACTACTGGCTCTCTCTCTCACTACTGGCACAGATGGCACCAACACTCTTGTGATTGAGGTTCCAACCCCAACATTCACTACCACTTCGTACTGGACTGAGACTACTACTGGTTCCACTCTCATCACTACCGGTACAGATGGCACTAATACTCTTGTGATCGAAAGTTCCACCTCTGCCACCTCTACTACTTCACCACCACTGGGGTAACTCCTTCACCTCTGAGACCACCACTGCCACTGGTTCGACTACGGACACTGTCATTATTGAGATTCCATCGTCTACTCATACTACCACTTCGTACTGGACTGAGACCACTACTGGCTCTACTCTCATCACTACTGGCAGATGGCACCAACACTCTTGTGATTGAGGTTCCCCACCCCTACTGGTTCGACTACGGACACTGTCATTATTGAGATTCCATCGTCTACTCATACTACCACTTCGTACTGGACTGAGACTACCACTGGTTCCTCTCATCACTACCGGAACAGATGGCACCAACACTCTTGTGATCGAGGTTCCAAAGAGTGCCACCTCTACTACTACTACCTGGGGTAACTCCTTCACCTCTGAGACCACTGCCACTGGTTCGACTACGAACACTGTCATTGTTGAGGTCCCAACTTCAACCTTCACTACCACTTCGTACTGGACTGAGACCACTACTGGTTCTACTCTCATCACTACCGGAACAGATGGCACTGATACCCTGTGATTGAAATTCCTAAGAGCACTAGCTCTGCTTCAAGATCAGGTTCCGCTTCGGCTTCAAGATCAGGTTCTGCTTCTGCCTCTGCTTCTGCCTCTGCTTCGCACCCAGCTTCTAGATCTGGTTCCTGCTTCTGCTTCAAGATCTGCCTCTGGTTCAGCTTCACTTCGCACCCAGCTTCTAGACCTGGTTCAGCTTCAGCTTCAAGATCTGCCTCTGGTTCAGCTTCAGCTTCGCACCCTGCTTCTAGATCAGGTCAGCTTCAGCTTCAAAATCTGCCTCTGGTTCAGCTTCAGCTTCGCATCCAGCTTCTAGATCTGGTTCCGCTTCTGCTTCTGCCTCTGGTTCAGCTTCAGCTTCGCATCCAGCTTCTAGATCTGGTTCCGCTTCTGCTTCTGCCTCTGGTTCTGCTTCGCACGCACCCAGCTTCGAGATCAGGTTCTGGTTCTGCCTCTGGTTCAGCTTCAGCTTCTCGCAGCCACTGCTGCTTCTAGATCAGGTTCAGCTTCAGCTTCAATCTGCCTCTGGTTCAGCTTCAGCTTCGCATCCAGCTTCTAGATCTGGTTCAGCTTCAGCTTCAAGATCTGCCTCTGGTTCAGCTTCAGCTTCGCACCCTGCTTCTAGATCAGGTTCAGCTTCAGCTTCAAAATCTGCCTCTGGTTCAGCTTCAGCTTCGCATCCAGCTTCTAGATCTGGTTCCGCTTCTGCTTCTGCCTCTGGTTCAGCTTCAGCTTCGCATCCAGCTTCTAGATCTGGTTCCTTCTGCTTCTGCCTCTGGTTCTGCTTCGCACCCAGCTTCGAGATCAGGTTCTGGTTCTGCCTCTGGTTCTGCCTCTGCTTCGCACCCAGCTTCTAGATCTGGTTCAGCTCTGCTTCAAAATCTGCCTCTGGTTCAGCTTCAGCTTCGCACCCAGCTTCTAGATCAGGTTCTGCTTCTGCCTCTGCTTCGCTTCCTGCTTGCTTCTAGATCTGGTTCAGCTTCATTTTCAAAATCTGCTCTGGTTCAGCTTCAGCTTCGCATCCAGCTTCTAGATCTGGTTTCCGCTTCTGCTTCTAGATCTGGTTCTGGTTCTGCTGCTCTGCTTCGCACCCAGCTTCTAGATCTGGTTCCGCTTCTGCTTCAAGATCTGCCTCTGGTTCAGCTTCAGCTTCGCACCCTGCTTCTAGATCTGGTTCCGCTTCTGCTTCAAGATCTGCCTCTGGTTCTGCTTCAGCTTCAGCTTCGCACCCTTCTAGATCAGGTTCAGCTTCAGCTTCAAAATCTGCCTCTGGTTCAGCTTCAGCTTCGCATCCAGCTTCTAGATCTGGTTCCGCTTCTGCTTCTGCCTCTGGTTCAGCTTCAGCTTCGCATCCAGCTTCTAGATCTGGTTCCGCTTCTGCTTCTGCTCTGGTTCTGCTTCGCACCCCCAGCTTCGAGATCAGGTTCTGGTTCTGCCTCTGGTTCTGCCTCTGCTTCGCACCCAGCTTCTAGATCAGGTTCTGGTTCTGCCTCTGCTTCGCACCCTGCTTCTAGATCTGGTTCAGCTTCAGCTTCTAGATCTGGTTGGTTCTGCCTCTGCTTCGCCCAGCTTCTAGATCTGGTTCCGCTTCTGCTTCAAGATCTGCCTCTGGTTCAGCTTCAGCTTCGCACCCTGCTTCTAGATCTGGTTCCGCTTCTGCTTCAAGATCTGCCTCTGGTTCAGCTTCAGCTTCGCATCCAGCTTCTAGATCTGGTTCCGCTTCTGCTTCTGCCTCTGGTTCTGCTTCTCACCCAGCTTCTAGATCTGGTTCCGGTTCCGGTTCTGCCTCAGCTTCAAGATCTGGTTCCGGTTCCGCTTCTGCCAGCTTCAAGATCTGCCTCTGGTTCAGCTTCAGCTTCTCACTCTGCCTCTGGTTCAGCTTCTGCTTCTCACTCTGCCTCTAGATCAGCTTCTGCTTCTCACTCTGCCTCTAGATCAGGTTCAGCTTCAGCCTCTGCTCAGCTTCTGGTTCAGCAGCTCAGCCTCTGCCTCAGCTTCTGGTTCAGCTTCAGCCTCTGCCTCAGCTTCTGGTTCAGCTTCAGCCTCTGCCTCAGCTTCTGGTTCAGCTTCAGCCTCTGCCTCAGCTTCTGGTTCAGCTTCAGCCTCTGCCTCAGTTTCTGGTTCAGCTTCTAGATCTGGTTCCGCTTCTGCTTCTGCCTCAGGCTCCGCTTCTGCTTCTGCCTCAGGCTCCGCTTCTGCTTCTGCCTCAGGCTCCGCTTCTGCTTCTGCCTCAGGCTCCGCTTCTGCTTCTGCTTCAGGCTCCGCTTCTGCTTCTGCTTCAGGCTCCGCTTCTGCTTCTGCTTCAGGCTCCGCTTCTGCTTCTGCTTCAGGCTCCGCTTCTGCTTCTGCTTCAGGCTCCGCTTCTGCTTCTGCCTCAGGCTCCGCTTCTGCTTCTGCTTCAGGCTCCGCTTCTGCTTCTGCCTCAGGCTCCGCTTCTGCTTCTGCTTCAGGCTCCGCTTCTGCTTCTGCTTCAGGCTCTGCTTCTGCTTCTGCTTCAGGCTCTGCTTCTGCTTCTTACCCTGCTTCTGGATCGGATTCCGCTTCTGCTTCATCCCCAGCCTCTGGATCTGGTTCGGCTCCTGCTTCAAACTTAGATTCTGCTTCTAAGACAGATTCAACTTTCACTTCCAGCTTGGTTTTCCCAACCGTGAGACCCAGTGGAACTGACCTTGTATCTGTGACTAGCACCTCTTCAAGTTTTGACACCCCATTAACTTCAGTAGCTGCAATTGCTACCAGCAGATCCCGGCCATTGTCGTTCAGTGGAGTCAGCAATAGCACCATTTATTCTGCAGATTCTACTTCTATCTCAGTGCCTAACTCTGCTGAACAAAGTACTACTATTGTGAAGTCCACTTCTGTTGTTACCTTCACTTCTTGTATTGGAAGTCAATGTTCTACCATTGTTTCAACTCTTAATATCCAATCTATTACAACAGTCACAGTTCAACCAAGCCCAACTGGATCAGGTTCAGGTGTCCCCGGCGGTGCTCCAGGCTCAGGATCTGGCGCTCCAGGCTCTCAAGGTTCAGGCTCAAGTGTTCCAGGTGTTCCAGGCTCAGGTTCTCAAGGTTCAGGATCTGGTGCTCCGGGTTCTCAAGGTTCAGGATCTGGCGCTCCAGGCTCCCAAGGTTCGGGATCTGGCGCTCCAGGCTCTCAAGGTTCAGGATCTGGCGCTCCAGGCTCTCAAGGTTCGGGATCTGGCGCTCCAGGCTCTCAAGGTTCAGGATCCGGTTCTCCAGGCTCTCAAGGTTCAGGATCCGGTTCTCCAGGTTCTCAAGGTTCAGGATCCGGTTCTCCAGGCTCTGGTGCTCCAGGATCTCCAAGCTCCATTTCTGGTTTGCCATCTGCTGTTCCTACTGTGTCTGTGGGAAGCTCTGGTGCCCAACCAAAGCTCAGCCTTGCCTTGCTTTTCTTCTCACTGCTTCTCTTGTTGTAAGAGATAGCTTTGCTCTATGATACCCCTTCTACCCATTCTAAAACGTCACATTCTTCGATTCTTTCGTTCAGTATATAAAGGATTTTTATTTTGCTTTCTTCCGGATCTTCTTTTCGCTTCTAATAAATTACTTTTGATATTAACGACTGTAGCATTTTATCTTGTAGTTGCTAACTTTCATTCATGATTGATAATTCACAATTCGATAAAGTCATCTATTTGATTGCACTCAAGGCCTCATTTATGAGGATTGCAAATTTGAGATAGAAAATAGAACATCTCATTTTTTAGTCGTTCGCCTCTCACCCTATGTTGCTGCAACCTTTGATAATATTTGCTGGAGTGGGCGACGAGTAGTGGAATATTTCCTTTGCAGGCTTCAATGAGGCTTAAATCATCTTTGTAAATCCTAATTTGCGCACAAAGCCAGATGCCTCTAAGTTGGTTTTACCTAATCACGAGTATATCATGACAATTGTCAAATTTGAGCCATGACGAAGAGGACTGACAAAAATGAATTTAACAAGAACAAAGCGAAACAAAAGAACTCATCCAATTAAATAAGCCTTGCTAATCAAAATTTTATTGACGAACCCTCTTGCATTATAACGCCCTGCAGCTTCGTTTTTAGTTAACTCATAGTGAGTTACCGCTGGATATCCGAATTAACACTATCGAGATAGTTTTTGACCTACTAAGACAAATTGAATGAAAAATTCTGGATCGACGACGATAGTAAAACACAAAAGCTTCGGGCTGCAGTGCTGGGTCGAAAATGGCCCACCAGTGTCCCGTGATCGGATTAAAAGGCCAGGTTCGGATACACATACGGCTAACTACAGTCGATCATACAGAGCAACGAATACAAGTCTTGTAACGAAATTAACAATTGAGCGAAATAATCACCAGAGATGAGGATCAATTGAAAATTTTAAACCCTGAGAGCAAATATTATTTATACCCAATCATTACACGAAAAAATCAAGCAGATACTTGAAGCATGTAGTTATGGAATGCTCCTAACCGCGTTTTATCGAGTTAATACAACACTATCTGTTTCTGTCATCCTTCTGCCCGAATATGGCGTAGTAACCCCATCGCTAATGATTGCAACCTACTAAATTGGGACTGTCGTAGTAGCTCCACTGATGGTGTTCCTGCACCATCAAACTATCATGGTAAAGTTCAATCTTGCACCTAATTCACTTTTTGGCCGAGTATTATTTCGCCATATACTTATTTCGGGCTCCTCAGCTACCCGTTTCTTGTGTTCGCTAAGATGCGTTGTGCTTTTTCATAGTCGTCCCGGTAATATCAGGTACCATAATCAAGTACATCATGCAGGACCGGAGGGTTGGAATCTGGCTTGAAGTCCTTTGATTCGCTTGATTCCTGATAAGCCGCTCGATCAAGCTGCCTGACAAAACCCCCTTCCAGTTCCGCGCCGCGCTTCTTATCGGGCTGCTGGTACCTGTTTGAATTTGATACCACTGTCCATTGTGCCAGTGGTCATAACCACCCGCGCAGTCAATTGGAAATTGACGTGAAGCAATTCTTGGCAAGATTCCCTCAATTTTCCGAAGAAAGATCCCGCGAAAGACACAAATGAATAATTCGCAATATGCTCTTCAGCTCCAAATCAATTCTGTGAGTTTATCACAGGCAATACTCCACTTCCCCTGAACGGCTCTGTCACGTGACCGGCTTTATCTCTGCACTTCTTCGTTTTGCAACCATAACTTCTGAAGCCACAGCGAGACTGTAACCGAGCCTCAAAAGAGAAGATGATTTCGGTCCAAACAATAATAAGTGGGGAATGAATGAGGAATAGCCATGCAATGCCATCGGAACGTGTGGCTATTTGGCTATATTGTCGGGCTTGATGAACATACACACTGTAGAAAGTAAATAAATACCGGGCTCTCCACCTGATCTTGCAGCACAAAAAATAACACCTACACTCTCCAATGCTTAAAATCATCACTCTCCTTTCTATTCTTTCTTGTCTCGTAGATGGATTGATAATTCCATCTCAGAAAAGAGATAACCCAGTGCCTTTGAAACTCGACTTCACGGTTCAGAGAAAAGCCAATGGAACATCTCAGTTGAACAGACATATCATGAAAAGAGGCTCATATCCCGAGACCATCACTGACGTTGGTGATGTCAGCTACAACTTGAATGTATATCTTGGCTCAAACCAACAACCCTCTTACGTGATGATCGACACAGGTTCCTCTGATCTTTGGGTCACATCCCAAACTTATAGTGCCTCCTCTTCGTCGTCCTCTCAAGATACTGGTAACCCATTCAACATCCAGTATCTTGATGGAACATCGGAAAACGGCGAGTGGTACTTGGACACCTTGACCTTTGACCCTGGCAACCCACCCACAATCAATGACTTTCAGTTTGCGGTAATTCAGGGCAATGATCAGGGCGGCCAGGGAGTACTTGGCATTGGTGACAGGAACACCGAGTCTTCCAATACTCCGTACAACAATTTGCCTTGGGCATTGGCAAACAATGGTATTACCCCCAAGGCTTCCTATTCCTTGTTTTTGGGTCCTGATGGTGGGCAGGGATCGCTCATCTTCGGAGGCATCGACACCGACAAGTACCTGGGAACTTTGCAGAAATATCCTATTGATACCGCGAGTGGCCCAGGATTGTTTGTGAATGTCGCATCAATTTCTGTCGACGGGAAATCATTTTCGTCCAATCAACCTTACCTTTTGGATTCTGGTACCTCTTTGGGCTTAGTCCAACAAGACGTTCAGGATTACTTGGACGAAATATTCAAGCCAACTTTAGTGAAACAAGGAGATATCACTTACCGTCAAGTGAGCTGCGACCAACCAACAGACAAGTATATTAAATTCAACTTCGGTGAGAATACTATTGCCTTGTCGTATGCCGATGCCATTGAAAATGATGGAAGTGGGCAATGTTTGTTGGGATTCACTTCCTACGACAATAACAATATCCTTGGTGATGTCTTCTTGAGAAAGGCTTATGTGTACTATGATCTTACTGACCAGAGCATCTCCATTGCCCAGGCACTGTACTCCGATTCTTCCAATATCATTAGCGCTTAGAAGAAAGAATACATGAAATGTATCGTACGAAATGTAAGGGAGGAGCCCATTTTTTTGATCAATGATTAGAAGAGCTGTACGTTTTTTAAAGTGAGTTATTCGGAGATCCCCGACCCCATCGCAGAATCACTTCTTCGTGGAATAGGTGTGAGGAAGGACAACTAAATTTGACCGACGAATGAGAACAAAGCCCCACCGACAAAAAAAAAACTCATTTATCGAAAGACATCCTAAGGCTCACATACGTTTCACTCAATGAAAAGAACTCAAACCGTCAAATCCGTCATCAAAATTACTCGCCGTGCATACCCGTGCCAAGACCAAGTTGTTCCCCCTATTACAAGATTCGGATTAATGATACACCGAGCGAGAATCAATTTCCTCTTATCAAAATCTGGAGCTCCCAAACATCAAAAAAGCGCCGGCCAAGTAGTTTGAATTCTATGCGAGAAAAAATCGCGCCCTCGATGCCCTGGAATTTGGGCGTGAGGAAGTCCTCGGAGTCCCTTGAGAAAGTCCGAACCCAACCTCGAAAGGTCCGCACAGTCCAAGAAATCGCACGAAACAGAAATCCATGATAAACGTGTTCTCCTCATTATGTCTATCCATACTCCTCATTTTCTATCCAAAGCAATTAATTGGGTTTAGTAATACATAAATCACCGAGAATGATATGGACATTGATCTCCGCCATAATTAAGAAACGAAATTCTAGAAACACAATAATCAAGAAAAAAAGAGTGTGGTGGCGCTTGCTATCCAGTCCCCGATTAGGATTCCCCATCTTTGCACCCTTTAGCTTCGATTGTCAAGGCGGAGCAAACAACACAAGAAACATACACGGAACTGGCGAGGTACAGGAACCAAGGTAAATTGAAGTTGCATTTTGAATCTTCCATCGTCAACGTTCACAATGATTGGTGATTTGCCCCACTATCGTAGACCCGGGACTGCGGCCTGCAGAAAGACAGCAGATAAGAAAGTCCAACCCTTTCAAACTGAGTATACTTACCAAACGAACACGGCGCTTTCATCGTTATGAGAGGGGCGTACGTGGGACGTGGAGGGACAGTCACCGTTGGGCGGACTTAAGCGCACATTCAAGAATTTGCTTGGTATCGATTGAAACAGATCGATGATCAGTTTTAAAATATTTTACACCCAATTTACAATATCAGCCTGCAACAGCACATTACTTTCTGTCTTTTTTTTTATTATTGGGGAATATCTACTGCACGTTGGGAAATCGCCGCCGGTTTTATTCGTCAGTAGCGCGTGCTCCATACAGTCCAATAACCCAAATTGGAGGAAAAGCCAAGGTCAGACCAATCCGGCCAAAGTGATCGAGAGTCCGTAATGCTAGGCGTGTTTTTCCCGCGCAGCACAAAATTTCCCCAGAATTGCGCCTCCACTTTTTTCTTTTACGCGCCCCGCTTTTGTGGGGTTTGTCAATCTCGGACCTGCACCTGTGCTCTCTAAGGTAAGACTTGCGAACTTTAAATTGGTTGCAAATCTCGCTCAAGTTGTCTTTTTTTTTTTCTCTGTATCGCGCTGCTCTTTTCTGCTGCTGTAAGAGTTTATCAAATCTTCACAGCCCTTGAATAGATTGCTGATTTTGAGCTGGCTCTCATCGTCTTCGCATCATATACTTATTGCTGTTGGTACTGCTTGTGCTCGTAATTTTGCAGCCAATTCTTACCCCAAATATCCAATACAATGTCAGACCAATTTGACAAACCAAAGGCAGTCCATGTTGAGACCGTCGAGCTGGGGTCGCAAGAAAGCCTCCCAAATTTTGATCATATTGATGAGAAAAAATTGGTGCGCAAGGTGGACCTCCGTCTTCTCCCGTTGTTCATTGTGTTGTACCTCTTGTCGTTTTTAGACAGAGGAAACATTGGAAATGCCAAAATCGAAGGTTTGGCCGAGGACTTGAATCTCAAGGGCAACCAATACAACATGTGTCTCACCATCTTTTTCATCTTCTACGCTTCCATGGAGGTTCCTTGCAACATGATCTTGAAGAGAACTCCCCCACGGATCTTCATCCCAACCACTGTCGTTCTTTTCGCAATTGTCATGATTTGTATGGGTACGGTCAGAAACTATGCTCAGCTCTTGGCTACCAGAGCCTTGTTGGGAATGTTCGAGGCCGCTCTATTCCCAGGTATCTCATACATCTTGTCCATGTACTACAAGAAGAATGAGTTGTTGATCAGACAGGCTATTTTCTTCTCTGCTGCTTCTATGGCTGGTGCATTTTCGGGTCTTTTGGCTGCCGCTATCTCAAAAATGGACGGCGTGGGTGGTTACGAAGGCTGGAGATGGATTTTCATTTTAGAGGGTTTGGTAACACTTATTGCTGGACTCTTGGCTTACATTTGGTTCCCACAGTTCCCTAAGGACGCTGATTTTTTGACTGAAGAAGAGCGTGCTTATGTGATTCACAGAGTCCAATACTCATCCAACGGTTCTCATGCTGTTGACGAGAGCAACGAGAAGGCCGTGCAATTGCCAATGGGTGAAGACAATTCCAACGACAGAAAGTGGGTCTATGCTGTATTCAAGGATTGGCAATGTTGGTGTCAGCTCATGACTTACATGGGTATTTTGCTTCCTTTGTACGGTCTTTCTCTCTTCACTCCTACCATCATTAAGAGTTTGGGCTACACTCGTACCAAATCTCAATTGATGAGTGTTCCAATCTATATTGTTGCTGCTCTATTGTCCATTGTACAAGGTTTTGCTTCCGACAGAACGGGTGTGCGTTCTCCATTCTTGGTGTTTAACTACATCTGTATGGCTGTCGGTTACATTATCTGTATCGTTTTGAACCCTAAGAAGAACCCTACCGGAATTTACGTTGCCATTTACATTTCTGCCATTGGTATTTACCCAGCCATTCCTTTGAACATTGTGTGGAACGCTAACAACTTGTCAGGTACATACAAGAGAGCTGTTGGTATTGCATTCCAAATTGGTTGTGCTAACTTCTCTGGTGCATTTGTTTCCAACTTTTACAGGACACAAGACGCTCCTGCTTTCCGTTTCGGCCACACCCTTGTTCTTGTGTTCATTGGCATTGGCGGTTGTTTCTTGGCTGCGTTGATTGTGGGCTACAACCTCTCTAACAAGAAGAGGAGAGTTGCTATGGCTAGAGGTGACTACAATGGAGTCACTGACGAGGAGTTCCTCAAGATGGGTGACAAAAGTCCTTTGTTCATCTACAGACTTTAGATGTGATACGAATATACGAATTTCAATGATGTCAGAGGTTACAAAGCGTAAAATTTACTTTTTTGAAGCTCAAGTTTCACTGGTGTTAACTAAATTACAGTGTTACCTCTAGATTTTCGAGTCAAGAATAATGATCTATCTGTTGACGCCAGAATAAGACACAGCGAATGAGAAGCTCTGGATAACGACGTAGACGAGATGTAGACGAGATGTAGACGAGCTGTAGACGAGTAGTAGACGAGTAGTAGACGAGTAGTAGACGAGCCCGCTGCTTACCCGAGCTCAACCGAGAAATCGTTTCGGGATATAAATGAGCTAGCCACAGTCAATTTTATAGTGCAACTAACAAAGGTTTTCACACTCAAGTATTAAGTGAGTAAGCAGACCATCAAACATGAATGATCAACCTAGCAACTAAAGCTAGATTTCACGTTCTAGAGACAACGACTCTCGAGTCAATGTCGCAATTTTGGTTAAGTCGCTAAAGGCATCGGAGGAAAATTAGATTATTACGATTTTTTTTCCAAGAATGCTTTTGCTAGCATTTTTCAATGGAACCATCAGTTTGAGTTCGTGTATTATCTTGAGCTTTTAACCGCCGTGCAGCAGACCTCCACAGTACTTCCTCGGCATCAGTGGAAGAGCCGAACAGTCAGAACTCTTCGCTCAAATATCAATGATTTCAGACTTTTTCAAGTCCAAGATAACAACCACCTTTGCAAAACACCCCGTCAAGGTCAAATATGGTCATGAATCGCTACCATTGGACAAGCTAGTGGCCAAGACCGTCCCAGAACTAACTAATGGAGCCAGTTTTATGGTCAATCCGCTCTTTTCAAGTGGCCATTCGCAGACAGCGTATACAGCTGTGAATCGCTTTGACGATGTGGATCAGGTTTACTATATGCGCCGCATTTTACGAATCGAATCGGACTCAAAATCATACGAGGTAGAGGGAGAGAAAATGCCCTATGATCGCTGGCAGGGCAAATCCACCATTGCCCTTGATTATGTGGTGGACAAGAAACTCTGCGTAGGAAGCCAGGAGGTTAACCGGCCCGAAAGCCAGGTGAGAGCGCTCTTGCCCAGAACAGAGTACTTGGATTTGTCCTTAGAGCAGGGATTACTCGATAACGACCGCCCGTTGGTGATTGCGCTCCACGGGCTCGCTGGCGGCTCATATGAGTCGTATTTGCGTGCTTTCATGCTGGAGGTTACGGGTCCCAAGTATGGATTTGATGGAATGGTGTTGAATGCTAGAGGCTGTGCCCACCACACTATCACTTCGCCGCAGCTCTTCTGTGGTCTTTGGACGAACGATTTGCGTTACGTCATAAACGAGCACATCAGCAAGAAATGGCCCAATAAACAGATCTTCTTGGTTGGATTTTCCCTAGGCGCGGCAATCGTATCCAACTACTTGGGTCAAGAGGGCGACCACGTCTACAAGAACATAAAGGCTGCGGCTTCCATGGGCTGCCCATGGGATTTTCCCCAATCATCGACTGCGTTGGTCGAGACTTATTTGGGAAGCAAGGTCTATTCGCCAGCTATGTGTAAGAATCTTTTGCGCCTCCTCGATCATCACTACGATTCTTCACTTCATGTCGAAGAAATCATCTCAGACTACAAGAAGAATCCAGAAAAATTCAAGCTTCAAAATCTTCGCGATTTCGACGAGGCTTTCACGTCAAAGCTCTTTGGATTTAATTGTGCAGAGGAATACTATAGACACGCTTCACCATCACAAAGACTTCTTAATGTGCGCGTGCCGTTATTCATATTTAGTTCTAAAGATGATCCAATCGTTGGTTCCAAGAGCATGCCTCATACTGAGGTAAGCATGAATCCATTCGTGTACATGATTGAGACATCTGTTGGCGGACACTTGGGATGGTTCAATGCACGTCTCCAGCGCTGGTATCCAAAACCATTGTCGGCACTTTTCACGGCTATGGCCAACAGTACCATTGAATCAGTTCCTAAGGAGTACTTGCACAAGGCATCGGATGGAAATTGGAAACATGACAGGATCATCCAGTAAGCCAAAAATATTCTACGAAGCAACATAAATTAATTCTGATGAAGCGGCTTTCTTGCTACAGCTCGCATCATGACAATCATATTAATAGCCTATGTAAGTTAGTTGTGTGACCGTGAACCAAAAGTCGAGTAAGAGGAGTCTGAAGTGCTTTACTAAAATGGCGTTGCCAAGTTGTTTTCAGTAAAAAATGGGATAAGGTTGTGTTTTTCTGTGATCCTTACTCTGAATGATGCGTTTTTTGCTACCACATGGGGTGGTAACTGGCGACTTCAGCTCCCCTGGTGGAGTACAAAACTGTTCGTTGTACTCCACCGGATCATGGAAAAAATGACACTTCACGAGTTGATCTTGCAACTCGTAAAGTGATATGCGGTGGTTGGGATTGAGCTCGAAAATTAGATTGAGCAAGTGATTGAACTGCTGCAGAATGGGCAAGATTGTCCGGAGAACCAGCCGGTCGTTCAAAACATAATTAGCAAACACTTCTTGTCTATCATTGATGTTGGCAATTGGCCAAGGGTTTCTGGAGCACGATATGTTAATGAAAAGAACGCCTAGCGACCAGATATCACCAGCAAGGGTCGGAAAAAGCTTTTGGTTCAGCTCTGAAGTTGCTTGTGGATTATCAGGAAATTCATCCATATCTACCAACGATTTGACTAGTCTATTGGTGTTGAAATTGACAATTCTTTCGGGCGCCATGTAGAAACTCAGTCCACGACAGGCATTACAACAAATCAAGTTATTAGTCATTGCAAGTCCGAAATCTATGAGGCTTACACGAAGCTCGGAATAATCGACAATATCTTGCGCAGTCAAAGGAGAGTTTCTACCGTTATCCTGTCTTTGAGGCCGCCTGTAGCTCGGATCATAAGTTACCATGACGTTTTCAGGCTTCATATCGCAGTGATAGACACCTTTTTCTGCACAAAAGGTAATGGCTTGTATGAGTTGAACCATGCAATTTTTCATGAGCAATTCTTTATTTTGGTGGATGGGGGGACACTGGAAGATCTGATCATCGATTATCTGACCAAAGAGATCTCCCTGAGGGTAGTAGTCCATAAGGGTCACTATGGCAAATTTCTCTAATAACAAGACATGATGTATGGACACGATATTGGGATGATCATGTACTAGTAGGTGGATGGCTATCTCTCTAAGAAATGGACATGCATGACCGTCTCGTCTGACGGCCTCCAAATTGAGCTCGTTGGATCTAACATGCATTCCAGGTTCTGCTGGCTTTGGAGGAAAATATAAAGAGTGTTCTTGCTCGTATGGCGGTGTTTGGGGCCTTTTACAGAGTAGCTCGTGGTCCTGCGGTGACTCCGGCGGCGGATTGACGGTACCATGCGAGTAGAAATAGTTGTGGATAGCATCTTCTATCATTTTTTTATTGTTGGTGGTCGACAGACGGGCGGGGGGTGGAGGAGTGGTAAGAACCATCTTAGCCGCATACTGATGACCAGTCTGTTGATCGTGCACCAAGTATATGAGACCATAGGTTCCAGCACCAATTTTTTTCAATAGTTGGAATCTGTTGTTGATGATGTATCCATTCAAGTTATCAGGGCTGCGTAGTCGCCTCGGTTTGGATCCCGAGTCGAGGATAGGAACAATATGAAGACTCATTGGACGCGCTGGCGAGGCATATACCTAATATGGCGACTCACTGGAGTTGCTTTTGATGAATTTGGCGTTTGCCAAGTGTTAAAGGGGCGTTTCGGACTTTAGGTTCAATGACCAATTGACGTAAATGTTACCAGATGGGCCACGATCAAATGCCCAAGTCTTGATTATTCGAGAAGAACTACGAGAATTGTGTCTTGTGTTCAATGCTTTCCACTCGAATTTCGGGTTATATGGGAATTCCTTGGTTCAATGGCTGCTTATGTTTTGACCAATTGCGTCTGACGTTTCGTTCTTTTCAAGGTTTTTCGTCTGTAATCGTTTCGAAAATCTGTTTCTTTCTGTTGTGTCCTCGCTCAATTTTTAATAGGCAAGTCTCTTGTGTTGTTTGTAAGGTATAAATAGTGGCTTCGATGTAGACTCCAAAAAGAAGCGTGTGAAGATTCGGTTACAGGCGCGTCGACGCCATATATTGGTAGGAAGAAACCGGAAGCAGATTGCGTGACTAGATGGGAACTTTTGGCACAAAAAAACAGAGGATAATGGGTGCAAAAGCGATCACCCCATTTTTAGGAGGCACTGCAGACACAAGACTATATAGCGGAATTACGATACTTTGGAGGGCCACATACCAGAATTGGTCTCTATATACAGTGATTTCCTGCAGAATCGTCCGATTGCCTGGCCATCTCGTTCGTGAGCAACTCCATTGTGGCCTGTTGGTCATTGGGAGTTAGGAACTCCAAAGCCCGAGGGACGGATTCCGAGGTCCATTCAGATCCAATATCTATGGTAAAATATGGGGTATGGAAGGGTTTGGGTGCGCAATTTGAACTTTATTCGGGAAAATTAGCTGCTTTTAATTTGCTTTTCAAGTGGTTAACCGTAGCACTATAAAATGTTTTGGAAGAGATCTATGAAATGGAAATTCAAATCGATCATGTTTGGGGGAACGAATTGAATTTTAGTTTTTTCCACAAATTATGTCATTTGTCACTCCTTGATGGCTGCAAATCCTGTAAGTGCATTCACGTCTCTGACCTCGGTCACAGCGATATACGACGGGTATTTCTAGTTTTTTTTTGGGCAACATCGCGCAATCTGATCGATTAGATAAGCCATTTATTGTCGCAATTGTAGTTATATTGGCGACGCCATGAACAGCCATAGTGTCTAAGTACAACCAAACGAGATCAGATATCTGGATGCTCTTGTAGAAACGCTCTTGTATTGACAATATAATTATAAGAAATGGTGCATAGTCTTTTTCTAAATCTTGCGTCTTTTTCTACCTCGATAAGTGAGTGAAGTAATGGGTTGCAAGAATAGAGGAGTTGTCTTCTTTAAATCGCCAACTAGTGGCTGTGTTTTTTTCCTTTGAGAGTCAACTGACTCAGTTGAGCCTCTTCTCGAGCTGGTTTTGGATGAATACCTTGACCTTGGAGGCGACAATGGGGTTACAATTGGACTTTTCGCCCCACATCTCTTTTTGCAGCTTGGAAACTCAATTTTGTTTAATGTGACGTCCTGATTTGTGTTCGAAGAGTTGGGCGTTGGTATTCCGTGCCGCATCGCTGACCCAGAATCTTGTGTTGGTTTCAATACACACAAATGTGGTGGAAGCTTGGATAGAACGAAGGAGGGTTTGTAGGGATTCTCCCAATTGTTCTTGGCACCCAGCTCAGAAGCAGTTTTCGTATCAACTAGCCCGAGTACTGACACTCCATCGTTCACAAACTTCTGGAACTCTTTGGGTCCTGGCGTATTCTGAATGAATTTTTCGAAGCCTTTTTTGTCTGTTTGCAGTCTATGCATGTCGAACGTCCTTCCAAGCTGAGAGTTATAGCTGAAATTGACTGGTGCTAAACTCTCCAAATAAGAAAATCTGGCTGACCTGCCGATTAAGTCTTCATTTGTTTTCGGTTTCATGTCATTGGTCGCACCAACATTCAAAGCAGCCTTATAGTACTGGCTACCATGACTAGAAATGATCTCTGTTTCAGGTTGCATCTCAGCTGAGAAACGAGATGATCTATTTTTCAAGTAAGCAGTCAGAGAAGCATATACAATTCGAGGATGAGCAACAAAATTTCCGTTCAAGTATTGGCCATGTGGGTAGTGCACTGTATTGTTGGTTCCCGGCAGTATCTTCTTTTCATGTCCCGAGGATTGGGAGGAATGCACATTCGACCGCCATACATCACCTTGAGCAGACAGAGACACATGGAATCGTCTCGTTATTCTTGAAAATAAATGTCCATTTTGCTCATATGCATCTCTACCGTACTTATCCATGGACTTTTGGCCCGACCACGGTCCAGTATATGGCTGAACTAAGAATGTGGACTCTTCAAAATATGTTTTAAACATCATTGGAGGGATTATGAATGTTTTTGAAGATCTACAACGCCAACAATGGCATGTAGGTGGAATTCTCAGTATCTCCAGTGGGAATGCATCTACCACCGCCCCTGGGACTCCCACCTGAGCTACCGAGACATAAGGATGTCTACATTCCGGATGAGTGGGCACAGATGTGATTTCAAGTACTGGTTTCATACTGTATGTCTACGAATTGCTACAAGTGTACCCTTCTTTACGTCCAGAAACCGGCGTGAGAATTTAGCCAAGATGAAGAGTATAAGAAGAGAAATGAATAGAAAGAAATCACGAAAAGTGCGGATTTCATAAGGTTTTTATAGACGATGGACAGCTAGACCTTGTTCTGTCCATAGTGCATAATGGCAAAAATTTACGAACCAGATCATCAGAATGACCGCTTTGTTCAGGACAAAAGAATTGATCCAATGATAGACCACCTTGGGTGCCTTAAATTTCTCAGTGTTACCTGAAAAGGAAACTCTGGCGCCCACCGATTTCGAGAATTCATGATTTGGCGGGCTTCATCCTGCACTCTCAAAGTTACCCTGCAGGCATGGGAACTCGATTACTTTGAATTCCACGAACTGAGACCATTTTTTGTTGGTCAAAGGGGAATTCATTTGAAAGCGGATATTAACTCCAGCTCAAATGTGCTTCCAGAATCGCGTTTGCTGGTGTTGAGAGACAGTTATAGACAAAATACACAAAAATGACGGACGGCAGGCAGTATGGTTTCTGCCATATAGGTGTTTCAGAATGTCATATAATATTTTGGGAATCACATTGAGGAATCACGCCCAATCGTCCTGGAAGTCAATAAAAGAGGCTCATCCTGCTATATTCTGTCTCTATAGCCATAAAAAAATGATACTCAATGAAAAATTAACCATTAAAAGAGAGAATTTCACTCTTCGGAGACTCAAAGACAAAGTCAAGATGTTTTACAAACTCAAAATGGCTAAATGGATTGACGCGTGGAGGCCAGACAATGATGCAAAAGAAAAAGTTCTTCTTTGCCAGGTCGAGGATGACTCGTCGGGGCCTTTCCATATTCCTCCGCCACCAATGACATATTGTTCATACTTACCTAGTCTTCTTTTGCAACCATGCGAAATTGGAAAAGCAGACGAGTATGGTTTTAGCCTTCCCCTCGATTTTCCATCGGTTTTATCAGAGGCATGGCCGAAAGCGGCACGCCTGAATCATGTCCGCTGGAACCCCAAAACAATATTTCAAGTCAGCCTGACCAAATTCGTGGGCAAAGAACAGTACACAACCTTATTTGTGGCTACCGATTATGCCTCCCATCGAGTGAAGAGGGAGGAGGTCAAGGAGGAGCTAGTTTTGATGGATGGTTTAGGACCCATTCGAAGCCACCTTATTTGTTTGGAAACCCATCCTGTAAGGCCATTTCAATTCAAGCTTGTCAATACTATGTTCAAGCTGTCCACTGAAACGCCTGAGGTTGAGTTGTACTTCCTGTACAAGATTTTGGAGAATTTGGGCCAGCCTTCACTCTCAATGACAGACTTCGAGACTAAGTGGTATGCTTCTTTCGACTGTATGTCCGATATTTTCTTCCCCTCGGCCTCTTCGACGCACGTAACGTTTCTCACTTTGCCTCAATATCACGAGCCATTTGCTGATAAATTGCTCAGAAACATTCCAGTGCCTAAAGATGGAGATCTCAGTGCCGTGGTTTGGGACCATGAGTTCTTTTTGTATCACTTTGCGCTTCGTCTCCCAAGGACGTTTGGCAGCAGAATGTTGAGCGTCCTTCAAGAAGGGTTTGACAAGTTGTTTGATATGGCCAATGAATTGGTTGGGCTCATTCTAATGGACCGCTTTAGATACGACTTCTGTATGACCACCGAGTGGATGATGCTTGTGCCTCGGAAGCCTGTGAGAGGATCAAGGTTCTTGGAATTCGAGGGCTTCAACTCTTTAGGCTTGTTTAGGTGCAAAAGGGATTACGAAATGGCGTATATCTCTCAGCAGGACTGGTTGACAAGCCAACTCATCACCAGTTATTACTGGGGTCCTGAATTAGACGAGGATGAGTGTGTGATCCAGAATGATGAGCACACATTGGAAGATACTATCTGTGTGAATTTTGACTCTCTGGGTTTACCTTTGCCTTTGCTCTGAGACTTCGAAGTTGGTGTAAAACAAATAAGCTTCTAAAGCGCGTTGCACTTCTAGAGGAGAAGTGACATTTGGCGCTGCCAAAACGAGACCTCAAACCCGGTGATTTTCTTCTTGCCCTCTTTTTTCTTTCTACACTACTTGATTTTTCCGGTCGACCATTTTATACCTAAATGCTCTGGCTTCTTTCGATCCGGCCCAGGAAAGGAGTGGAGATTCCAATTCTGAGGCTCCACAAAGCTTGGGCTCAATTATAGGCTTTGTTTCTCAGATCCAGAAGTTTTGGAAGTATTATCCTGAGTATCAATACATCTTACTTTTCTTTAAAATTCGAACCAGGTAAATGGAGCTGTTCTTGACACTGAGAACGAATAAAAAACTTGTAGAATAGCCAGAAAAGGTGCAAAAAATACTTCTGGCTTCAGTGAACTAAGTCCGATACACTTTCGAATCAGTGGTGGTTCAGACTCCTTGCCTCGTTGAAAGGGAGTAGAAAAAAATAACGAGGCATACCAAACGGAGTAGCAACGGTTTGCTTAGTGTCAAAACAAAAATAGACCTCACAAACTATGAATTGGACTACAGTTTGCAAACGCTCTGACTCTTTGATGATAAGTTGTTTTGTGGAATATTTTTCAAACGGCGGCCTGAAGTGACAGATGGCACGGCTAAAGTCGTCAATTGCATGATAATCGCCCAATATTAAAAACGAAGATAATGGAAACGCAGAACCTACATATCCAATCAACAGAACAAAAAATATATAACAAAATTCAAAACTTAATTTCAGAATTGGATCAAATTTACTAATACATTTCCCTCGTGCCTTACTAGATTCTTGCCCATTCGTACTCACTGTGAGCCCCGTTTTGAAATGTCGCCATAACCAGTCATGGCCCGGAAAACTCTATCCATTGATGCCGCTGCCTATATGCGAACATTATCTATCAAACAAATCAAATTATTTCAGTGAAACTGTTTTGCTCAGTGCATCAAGTTGTTCACATGCAGTTCAATTTCCCCCTTTGGCAGTATATGCAGCAAACCTTCCCAATTGCGTAATTGCAACGTTCAGGAAACAGAGCTCTTATCTTTCATGGCTCACAACCACTTGCTGAATTTCTTCGCTCTATAGCTTGTTTGCTAACCGTGTATACCGAGGACGTTGACTATTGCGGGGTGTGTTTAACATGTGGATCTATTGTAGTACCTTTCACTATGCGGGAACTGTAGGTGGATACTTTTTTTTCTATCCAAAATTTTCAATTTAAAGATCTGAAATGGCCAAACGGTTCTCGAGTTTCGAGGATCTCATGGGCGCTGAGGAAGTGGCTCCAAACGTATACATATCTAAACATCCTCTACCTCGAGGACGCTCAAAATCTTGGAATGGATATCTTGGAAGCGTGGTAGGTCAAGCAGTATTGGCGGCTGTTTCCAGTTCGGGGCCAGGATTTAGTCCAAATTCCGTCCACTCGCTGTTTTTGAAGCCCATATCGATGGAGTCCGAGGTGACATGGAAAGTGGTCGAAACGGCAACAGGAAAGACTTTCTGTCACAGAAATGTCAAGGCTTACCAGCGGAACGACTTGGTTTACATGGCGAATGTTTCTCTCACCAGAAAAAATTGTTACAGCTCGATAGATGCGGAGTACACGGCATACGTGGAAAGACTTAGAGAAAGAAGACTTCTACAAAGCCAAAGAGACAGAGTCGAGCACGAGCAGGATATCGATGACGATAACGAAGATGAAAAGGTCATTTCGAAGCCATTTTACTTTGAGACACCCTATCCTGATGTGTTGAAGAAGGTTAATCTCGAGAAGTCAAACATGAGTTCAGTATTGAAGCACCAACTTTCTTCTAAGGACATATCAATTGAGGTCATTGAAGCAAATGAACAGACAGACGAAGCAGAATCTGTTTTGCCTCGTATCAACTGTTTTGCCAGGTTGGGGCAAAATTCCAAAATCGATAATCACGCCTTTCAATTTGTTGCACTCGCGGTGCTACTGGATATCAGTATGTTCAGTAACCTCCAGAAAAACAAATCAATGTCATCGTCTAAATTTTTTGCCGGAAGTGTTAACTCGTCGTTAAATCAAACATTGTACATCCATGACACCAACTTTGATTGCACCCATTGGTTCGGATACTCTGTCAAACAGGCGCGGAGTGTCAATGACAGGATAATACTAGAAGCGGAAATTTTTAACGACGAAGGTTTTCACGTTGCCACGGTCATTCAGGAAGGACACATTGGCGCCAAGAACCTGGACAGGACCATGAAGCTTTAGATACAACTCACGACACTCAACAAATAACCGCCGCGAACAGAGGAGTATTTCCACCCGAAGCGCATCTCTCATGTTTGATTTGATGTGTGGAAGAGTCCAAAGATGGGACTGCTGAGTTGTTCATTCTGAGCCATGCGAATAAGCGCCAATCATATACGAGAAGAGAAAACAGCTCTCAAGAGCAGAGCGCAAATTCAAGAGAAATCTTTAGTTTGTACCCAAACAAATTCCCGCATAAAAATACACGGCAGGACTACGATTGGCCAAGGTAAAAGGTCACGACATGCGTCGTAGACTAAAAAGAAAATACCAGACTGAAATCGGCCATCCCCAGTGTTGATTCCATGCAGAATATTTTTCAATGGGCCAACATCACATCCTATTGTCGATGTTTTCCGGAATGCGGCGTACATCTCCGATGAAAAAGAACCACTACGAGCCGCACAGGCAACGCCATACGAAAGGCTTTCTTCGCGCCAGAGCGATCACGATTTTCAAAAGCGTATTTGCTGATTCCAAAGAATTTCTTATATCCGCGTGCCGTAATTTGAGCTGCTTACCCCTGCCAGGTTAGTCGAGTAAATAAGTGTATTATCAAGCAAAATTTTGTAGATCAATTTCCGCCCCGGCAATTGATACACAATAAAGAATAAAAGTCTTTCTGCCTACTACGCCCCCACCCTATTTTGCGCTTCTCGAACTCTAACGTGCCTGATAGAACAGCCTGAGCATTAATCGTTTTGCAGATCCATATGCCTCAGTGACTACCCGTTTTGTCGATTTCGCCTGTGTAGTCGCCCTTGGCTTGTGTGCATCTAAAAAAAGGAAAGAATTCTCCAGCATCCTGAGTATACCTGTACCAAGGCCCTGGGCTTCAGGACACCCATTTTAGTAATGAAGCCCAGGGCAGGAAAAACGCCTCGTATGTGTGCTAACTCCGCCAATCCCAGCGAACATAGCAAAACCCTTCATCGGCATGAGCAAAAAGACTTTCGACAGCTCAAGAGTAGCATTTGCAGCATTTTAGACTCGTATAGGTTTTGTATCATGATGGTGGGGAGTTCGCCTATTGTTGCGTCTTTTTAAGTGATTGGACCGCGCCTATTTACGCGCTGCACTGTCAACAGGAAGACTAATGGTCACAGGTCGGCTTACACACACACACTCAAAAGCGCACTTTCAATTGTTACGAAAACGCAATCAACAAGCCTCTGATTCACCACCCGCCGCCCAAGCATTATGTCCTTTGTGTTTACGTGTGCGAGCCGGCACGTGGCAAGACAATGCTGGACAGATGCCTGCAGCCTGCATGATGGCGGAGACATAAAGTTGACGTACGAGGACATACAGTGCTGTTATACGAACCTTAAAAAAACGACATCAGGAACCGATTGCCGGAAGTTATATCTTCCGGTGAAGATAAGCGCTTCACACCTTAGCTGTGTTCTCGGGCTACTGGATCG
The DNA here is from genome assembly GCF_035610405.1 of Australozyma saopauloensis. NCBI lineage: Eukaryota > Fungi > Ascomycota > Pichiomycetes > Serinales > Metschnikowiaceae > Australozyma > Australozyma saopauloensis. The sequence continues at coordinate 49,188 of NC_086138.1, forward strand.
TTCGTCTGCCGATGGTGTGCGGACAATCCCCTGTGAATAGCCCCCTTGGGTAGTACTCGGTGACGCGCCGTCAGGAGCCCCGATGACACGCACGACAGTTAGAAGCCCACTCTAAACTGGCAACCATGCATGTCGGAGAACAACAAAAAGTGGTTAAAATGCTCACATGCAAACCAGACGTCATAGTTCAATGAATGTTGCACTCGGTTCAAGGATTGAAGCCTTGGGGCATGCCGGATTCTTTGGCAATTCTTGGAAGGGGAAAGGTTTCTCTCGTGTCGAGAATCCGGCCAACTCTAAAGCTGGATGTGCAACTGCCGCCGGATCGGCATTAAGAACTCGCCGACTGTTTCACTGAGTCTGGATCCAACTATTTTTGACTGTGATTGCGCCTCCGATACGCCCATGTGGGACATCCTGTTTCCCGTCTCGTGTCGAAACTGGGTGTCCAAGGACTGCGGTTAGGAGACTGGGCGTATTCACGGCGGCTAACCATGACATTCGCCCAATCTGTCCACAGTCGTCCCGAACAGTTAATCCATGGAATGTTCATTGATTGTTCAACTTCCGACGACCTCCAGTACAGGAGCATTGGAAATATAAAACATATTAATCTCGCTGGGATCGCACTCCTAGGCACTTTTGTGCATTTTTTGGTTCCTTTCTCCATCTGTATAGTACCCTTCAATTTGACAACAGAGCGTCGAAAAATACTTTAGATCGCGATTCATCGATCATCATCTCATCTGGTTTCTGCTCCACTTCAGTTTTAACATTTTTTTTTCCATCCGTTTTGTTTAGCATACCATCACATCCGTTTTTTTTGCTCAGAACTTCTGAAGTCATCTTCGCAAGATTTAAGCTTTGTGTCTCGCTAAGACCTGCCTATCTCATCCCAAAGACATAACCATCCCCGGATTACAACCAGGCAATGGCGGATTCCAATTCCAGCCCTGGGTTGGAGATTCCTACCCACAAGCCAATCGTGGGATGTCGTTTCTATGTGGACACAATTGTGGAAAATGAAGAGAATTCTTCCAATGAGGAGCTCTCTGTGCGTCACGAACTGGGGGAAGCTCTGGCTGACAATTCCTTTGACGCTGAAGTGAGGCCTCTGCTACGGCAAGAAAATCTTTACTCTTATGACATTCAAAGCTCCTGTCTTCGCTGCACGAAGCTAGACACCCTGCTCAAAGTTCATCGATGCATATTCTTTGGCTCCATGGAAAGTGTCAAATACCACGAATTCAATTATCCTGACCAGTTTGCTCCTGGCGGAGAAATTGAAATCGATGCCTCGTGTGACACCAGCTGCATAGTTATTCAGAACAAACCACGACACGGCATTGATGCCGACTTCAGCAGTTTGAATTTACTAAAACTTGTCTATGAAATTAAATGGACTTCTTCTTTGACCTGGGATCAACACCCACGTCTCATTGCACAGGATTACGATCTCTTCTATTGTGAAGTGCCAGAAGAAGATGGCATCATACGAGATGTCTGGCGAACCGAAGCTTCCGATGTCGAGTCTGTTCTTCTTGTTTTAAAGAAACCTGGTGTTTCTAAGAAGGAGAGTACAGGAAAAGTGAAAAGTGACGTCGATAACGACATTGGTAGCGATACGAACGCTGAGAGAGGGCTACCACTCACTTTATTATCACAATTCTCGCCGTTGGGTGATAACTATTTGATTATCGGAAAAGTTGAAGTATCAAACAAATTGCTTTTTGTGCGTTGCTTGTCTCCATTTTTGTTTTTGTCAACTATATGGAAGTTGAAGCATGATGCCTTTATGGCCAAACAGCACTACAGAGACATCCCCACTATGGACCAAGAAGAGACAGATGACAAGTTACATTCTCCTGATCTGGTGTTTCTCGGTGAGGCTGTCTACTTTCCCAATTCTAAGAATAATGATGAATCCGTCAACATAAATTGTAGTGGAGCGGACGGCCTTTCTGAAATGACTACGAAATCTACAATGTTTCCTGCTGAAGTTCATCTGGTCTTGTCATCATCTATGAAGGTAGAAGCATTGCTGAATGACACCAACCAACTTGACCCAGGCGGCATGAATGGCAGCACAATTTCTGAATTACCATCAAAAATTTCAACGCTACACCCCATCTCGCAGAATCCTAATTCTGCAGCTCCAGAGCTGGCTATGGGACAAACTTTCAAGGTCAAGAGATCAAAGCTAGTTAGTGTGTCCCGAGAGTTTAACAAAGAGAACCGCCACAACAACAATAGCCTGGCTTACATGATCTTCGACTTCCATGCAATTCGTTACTTCGCCGGCCATCTGGATGCTTTCTCGCGTTTCGAAATTCCCATGAATGAAATGGATCTGAGCTTCGACACTCTGAGTCTCGTCAAAATTGAAAACAATCAAGAGACAATATCGACGACGTTTATAACTGAAACTCCGGGACCTGTAAAACTTCACACATCGCAACCGGTTAGCAAAGATCTGCAAGGATCGACGTTAGACTTGTCGGGGAAAAGAGAAATATCGATCCCAATTGAAGAAAGCAGTGAGGCTCGTGAGGCTCGTGAAGTTAGAACTACAATCGCCTCTATTTGTCAAAACTTCCAATTTCTTCGGATGTTCGATGATCTAAAGAATACTCTCACGTATCGGGTATTTTACCATCCTGATACAGATTCTATAATCTTCAGCATCTTTAAAGAGAACCTTCGACCAATGATTGCTTCAAGCATGTCAGACCAGGCCATTAATCTTGCCACGTGCTTCAACAAGTTTTCCGTGAGCGAGAACAAGAAAGGGAAGACCAAGGATATATTTGTTATGAGCGATCTCTCCAAGTTGAAGGCAAGACTGGAGAAGAAGCTCAGAAAAAAACTTCCAAAACAATCAAGCAATCCCGATATACACACAGCTCGGTACGAAGAACATGATGACCATGGCGACCATGAAGAAAATGAAAGATCGGATACATCTCCCAAAAAGCCCAGGCAACAATCTCTGCTGTCGGAAACTCAACTTGCTAATAAGAGATTTCAGTCTCTTCAATCTTCCGGCCATGATTCATCTTATATGGCTGGTGATGTGAAATTGCGCTCAGCCAAGAGAACCAGCTTCCAAGCGAAATTTCAAATGGTTAGGAGAGAGAAGGCGTTGGAGTCCGTGTGTAATACGAGATCTAGTACCATCACATATGAACAATCTGAAGAATATCCATTTCCTCCTCTGCTTCAAGAAAATCTAGCAGATCAGTCGATCGTGCTGGAGGGCTTCGACAACAACCAAGCTTTGATGGGCGGGTATTTGGATTCTGGAACTTTTGCCGATTTTACTTTCAATTCTAACTTAGCCCAACCTGATCATGTTGTTGCTCAAAGTGTCCCTCCCGAACTGAGTACCCCTGGCTTCTTCAACTTGGGGTCCACTGAGGAAAGTGATCTTTCATTGATGACATCGCAGACATTAGTATCGCAGAACATGAGCAGATCGTCGTCTGGTCTCAAAAGATCGTATGAAAATTCAGAGTTCATGGCTCCATTGGATAATCCGAGCGAAAATGGTAGCTCTTTTACTTTGCCGGGTCCTACCACTGACTCTTATGATAATTCATTGGGAACAGCTTACAACTGGAACAATGAGAACCATATTAGTGCCAACCATAGCAACTGGACGCATCTTCAAGCTGTAGATCCGTTGTATTCTCCTAGAGATGTTGGAAACAGTTTCTTGGGTCTCAACTACAATAGTTCCCAGCCCATCGACGTTTTCTCCTTATTCAAGACTCGTCTTAGCTGTGCTCTTCCAGACGGCCAATGTGACAATTTGGGCACTATACGTGGCAGATATTCTTCATACATGGATATGGTGGCATCGGAGCCATGCTTCCACACGAACCCTGATACTGCGCAACTCAAGCAAAGACGGGATTCTCATGCGGCTGATTGTAATTTTTTAAATGCATCGCGAGAGTTCAATGCCTCGTTTACCAACTCAGAAACTCGTCTCGATAGTCTCCATTTTGGAAAACTTGTTGACCACACAATTGAGCAACCAAATGATGACGGACTCGACCAGACCGAAAAAAGAGCCAACTCATGTATTGATTTCACCGAGGATTTTCTGCCACCAGACCACCATAGTGTGAAAGGACCGTCTCCCGGAAGTTTTAAAAGTTCTTCTTCTGCTGAACCCGATCTGGGATATACCGCCGAGTTTACTCCCTGAATACGGCGTGAAATACCTGCAATCACGAACAACGAATTTTAGACATTTCCCCAATTGCCACTTTTCTTGCCAATCTCAACCTTTATCATCATTTCCTTACATTTCCTTCTCTCTTTGATAGATACCCTCTAGTCAAAGCCAAAACACACGAAAAATTTAAACAAAATTCGGAAAGGAGTATTGATGCTCCACAGGCTACATATGTTATTTTGGACCACAGGTGGTCCGCTCTAGCTAATACACGTTTTAGATATATTTATGGCTTAGATGGACCGCTCTAACTAATAAACGTTCTAGATATATTTATGGCTTAGATAGTGAGTTATCACTTGTTGAAGAAAATAAATGTCTTGTACGGTTTACCTCATGCTTGGGAAGTTTCTGATGTTTTCATGCTAATTATCTTTGGGTATGAGATTTAGCAGATGAAAGGAAGTACTAATGAGGGAAATTTCAGCAGGATCGGTAGGCAAACACACTTATCAGAATACCAGTTGGATTTTGAGTCTTATCGCTTTCTTTTCTGTGATTCTCACCAAGTGGTCTTCATCATTCGTCTTGATTTATCTTCAGAAGAACCACTATAGCGTGGAGGGGGAATAGAAATCATTATAAAAAAGGACGTATACTCATTTTAAATGTCTTTTCTATTATTGCGATTGATTTATACCAACCTTTTAATCGAAAGTCTACGTATCTACGTACTGGTCCGGATCTAACACTGAAGCTGGTGAAAAACATTTAACAAAGGGTCCAAAACCAAACTAAAATCAAAGAATCAAGAATATCAAACAATCAGTAGTTTATTGGAATTATCTTTCCCTTTGTCTGTCAACTCGCCATCTTACCCCATATTTGCGATGTATTATACACCTATTTCACCAAAACTCAACTTTCAAGCCCGGTGCTGATGACCCTTCTCTGACGAATTATATAAAGACACAATTTCTGTCATGTATCTTCGACTACATGGCTACTATAGTCGCGGCCGGCTTCGAATATCGAACACTACCAGAATTTTTCACTCCTCATCTAAGCTTTCCAAAACAGTGGCCCCGAGCCCGAAAGACTCACAGGAATTCTCAAATCCAATTATCGGTGACTCAAAGAACACTGTGGTTTTTTCAGATCTGGAAGATTCGCAATTCTCATCATATTGTCATGACTCTACATGTTCTGATCCAACCTCGGCCAAATTCACACAATCCAACAACAACTCGCATATTAATACCTCGAAGCATACCACACATGTACATAGCCAGCTGCATCAGCTGCACTTCACTAGTAATAGGGCCCTTGATGGGCAGAATCTGACGTTCTGTCAAAAAGACAACTTGCACACCAGACCTCCAAGATTATCGGAGATGATCTACGGCTTTTTTAAGCGAGAATCAGAGAATCTAGTCGAGAAGATTGACATTAATAGCAAGCTCCTGGATGAAATAGATTACTCACTGATTGACCCTTCGCTAAGGCTGAAGTTAAACAATCAACTCGATAATTACAACCGATTTGTGATTCTTCTCAACCAGCATCCATTAACTGTGCCATGTTCATTGATTCTACGCCTATATTCGCTGCTTTCAACCGTCATTCCCTCAGATAGACAGGCGCTATTGAGGATGCTCGTGCATCACCAGTCATGGAACGACTTCTGGCGTGTAGCTTTAGCAGAAACCCCCACTCTCACTGATATCGAAGATGTTACTGAACTCTTGTATTCGGAGCTCGAGAGTTGCAATAGTGTTGGGATGGGGCTTTGGTGCTCACTTCAAGCAGCTCATAAGAATATAGACAACGTCAGCCTATTTCTGTCCCTTTGTGAGTGTCTAGCCTATAGATTCAATGTTGAACTCGCCGAAATAGAGAATTTCTGTGTGGTTTCCGACTCAAAAATTGACCGAAACTCTGTTTCACTTGTATCAGACCCAGATCAACAAACTGCTATTGTTCTCGCAAATTTGCAAGAACTAATTGACGATTCTAGAGTACAGTTCGACCAAATTCGGAAGTATCTATTGGAGCACACATTTGTCTTCTACACGAGGGGGTTCGTTAGTGAGGTCCTCAGAATGACAAATGAAGATGCAATGGTAGACTTTATCGTGAGGCGGCCGCATTTAAAGTTAAACGAACTGGATCTATACGTCCTCTGGCAAAAGTGTAATGGTATGTTGCCACATGCTGGACTAAGGCATTTGAACAGAGAACTTCAAAGAGGCACTCGGATCTCCGAAACAGTTAAAAACTCATTCATGTCCAAAACTCAGGACCCACATATTCAATTGGCTCTTACCAGTAAGCTCTATGCATCTATGAATTCAGACGAGCTCGCTGTAAAAATACCATTGTATTTGAGCACATCCGATGGAATTAGGGTGTTGAAAAAATTTAAGAAGAAGAAGGTTGTTGATTTCGAAAAAGCTGTACTCAAATACTTACGGAACCTACATTCGGATGCAGACGATTACTCAGAGGCGATATCTGACGACCAACATCTCGTAGAATCAAATTCTACACCTAATTCTGCCCAGGTATCGGATCAGAAATTACTCTGGCTTATATCAGAGTGCAGACACTTGCATAGCCCCATCTTCAAAGAAGCGCTTCAGCATTTAAATCCCACAGTACATAATTTCGAGGCGCTTCTTTCACTTCGTCTCTCAGCAGCAGACCTCACTGAAGTATGGGCATTTCTGTTGAAAAATAAAATCCTCAATGACTCTATGACCGTCTACCTTTTTCAAGAAATCCTTCAAAAAACATGGGACTACAAGGAACTCGCACACCGGGCACAATCGTCACCGGACTCCGAATACTACGATGACTTTAAGGAGTTTTTCAGAAGCGCCACGTCAGAAGAACACAAAAAATTGATCCATCAGCTTCAAGGCTTAGCGCGGGCGCTCGCAAGCTGTGAAGCAGAACAAATCGCCCGAGTTTTGAACTGTCTTCACAGTGCGCTCCATCCTGTGGTTAATGAAGACAGTGAGGCGGAGCAATTGAACCCTTATAGAAGCCAAATTTACGAGAACATAAACGCCAATGTCCACGCCAATGTCCACGCCAATGTCCACGTCAATTCAGACGTCACTTCAGCTGCTGGCATCAATAAGCTTTCACAGATAAGAGAGGTTGCGAAAAAGCCAATTGACATCACAGCTTCTGCAGAGTGCACAGAGAATGTTTCTGCAGGAACATCGCAGGTGTTGAGGAGAGTATCAAGTGTACCCGCAGGAATGGAGCAAAATCGAATCATAAGAATGGAGTCCGAGTTTCAACGACCAGATGAATCGATTGATTCGGCAGGTATGAAAGCTGGTTGCAAACATGCATCACGGCCTGCACCGCGATTCACACTCTTCCTGTCTGAAGGGGGCCGTCGGTATATATTGCTGAAGGTTATGCAGTACACCATGCGATCTATGTATGACGCTGAGCCTGGGTTGGCAGCAGTCCGGCGTATGGGCAGTGTTTTACACAGGCTTGCATTTGACTCGCGCGACGCACAGTCGGCTATATACCATCATATGGTGAAGGAACAACCACGCTGTTGCATTCAGATTTTGCAAAATTACGAGAAGAAAAAATCACATTTGGTGCGGCCGTTAATGAATGCTATTGAGCAAGGAATTTTGGAAAGCGGACAGCTTTCAGGAGAGCAGCGGTTGCGGCTTTTTGAGGAGTTTCAGGCCACGAAAACGAGTCTCAATTATCAGGCCAAACCAAGTCGAAAAACAGTGATGATTTGGGGGAAATTGGCTGCACAACAGCCCCGTCGTGATGAGGAATTGATGCGACAGGTGGTGGCCTTGGCCATGCAGAGAAGAGTGCCATTGAAGGAGATCAGAAATTGGAGCACGAGTAGGTACTAAGCTGTGTAATCCTGTATATTGTAAACTCGGTTTCAACTCTAAGCTCTACACATGGTAAAGTATCAATGTCTTCCTCCAAAACTTATGGTGTCACAGGCCCAATTTCAGTTGCGAAGCCTTCGACACAAGATGTTCAGTTCAATGACTTGTTGATTGCTGAGCTCAAGGCAAGTGGCTCCTTCGAAAGTGAGCAGGCTACCAAGAAAAGAGTCGAAGTTTTATCGCTTTTTCAAAAAATGGTCCAAGATTTTGTGTATACTGTTTCGAAAAATAAGAATATGAGCGATGGAATGGCAAAAGATGCCGGTGGTAAGATATTCACATTTGGCTCTTACAGGCTTGGGGTTTATGGCCCTGGATCTGATATTGACACGTTAGTTGTAGTTCCCAAGCATGTGTCCCGCGACGACTTTTTCGATGTCTTCGAAAAAATTTTGCGAAAAAGACCGGAATTAGAAGAGATAGCAGCTGTCACTGATGCTTTTGTGCCCATTATCAAGGTTGTTTTCTCTGGCATTTCCATTGATGTCATTTTTGCAAAACTCAATGTTCCTAAGGTTCCTATCGATATGACATTGGATGACAAAAACCTTTTGAAGAACATTGATGAAAAGGATATGAGATCTTTGAACGGAACAAGAGTCACAGACGAGATCTTGCAATTAGTTCCAAAGCCAACCACATTCAAACATGCCTTGCGTTGCATCAAAATGTGGGCTCAGCAGCGAGCCGTCTATGGAAACGTTTTTGGATTTCCCGGTGGAGTTGCATGGGCCATGCTTGTTGCGAGAATTTGTCAACTTTTTCCAAATGCGGTCAGTGCTGTCATAGTCGAGAAATTCTTCACGATTTACACAAAATGGGAATGGCCACAGCCTGTTCTACTCAAGCCAATTGAGGATGGGCCTCTTCAAGTCAGGGTGTGGAATCCCCGTCTCTACCAAAATGATAGACAGCATAGAATGCCAGTCATTACCCCTGCTTACCCATCTATGTGCGCTACTCATAATATAACCCAGTCTACTCAAAAAGTGATAGCCAAAGAACTTCAGAGGGGGGCCGAAATAACAGCTCAGATAAACAAAGGTGAAAAAACATGGGCTAATTTAATGGAGAGGCACACCTTTTTTCATGACTATAAGTTCTACTTGTGCATCGTTGCAGGAACTGTTGGTTCGGACGAAGATCACCTAAAATGGAGCGGTATGATAGAAAGTAAAGTACGTCTTTTCATTCAAAAATTGGAGCTAACGGAAGGTATTTCTATTGCTCATCCATACGTGAAGGATTTCAGCAACGAATATGTACTAGAGGAAGGCTGCGATGTTGCTTCGATTTTGAATGCATATGGTACCCTTGGAGGCGAAGAATATTTGCTGAAGCTTAAAAGAGCACAGGATGTGTCTGCTGAGGAATCCAAGCCTTGCAAAGTTTTTCGGCTCACAAAACTATACATTGGTCTTGATATATCTCTCTTGAAGAGTGAGCATGGAGGGACACGAAAGCTAGACATTCAATTTGCTTGTCTGGAATTCTACAATCTATGCAAAAATTGGCCTTCCTTTGAAGAATCTATGTACTCGATCTTGATTAAAAATGTGAAGTTGCTAGACCTTCCAAATGATGTCTATGTGGAGGGCGAAACTCGGCCATCCAAGTCTTCCAAGAAAAGGAAGAAGTTGTTGGGGGACGCAATTCCGAAAAGACCAAAGAGTCTTCACTAGGGGAAAGGAGGTGATAAATCGAAGAACACATCCTCAACATTTCGAACCTTCGTCTTGCGAATTATCAAAGGTATTGATGAGATTCGATACTCGTTTGCGGAATCATCAGTATGAAGGCCAGTATTGTACAAACAGCTGTGATCACCTTGATTTATTTCTTTTGCCCGATTATACCACCACTCACGACTTGTGTCACTCGACCAAATCGTTGGTAAATGGTATGAAAGGACTTTATTTGGCACAATTCCATCAAGGCAACGTTTCCAATAACGCTGGTATAGACCATATGCTGTCACCTTCTTGTTTCCCAGGTACCAGTTAGCTCGCGCCCCCGACAAATCTGAAAGCATCGACACCTCGGCTTCGACGAGAATGTTTTGCACGTCTTCTTCGTACAGAGGTATTGTTGAGTTTTCTTGTATAGATTTCATAGTCATTTGTAATACGTGCACTAGCCTTGTTCTTATATCACCTTCATTCAATGCTATCCCTGCATATTTAAGTATAAGCCTGCACGATCGGACCCACTCAATTGAAGATGCCCTGCGTTATCAATTGGAATTGGTCGTACAATCTGGTGTACATGCTTCCCAAACTTTTACCGATAAGAACAGTTTCCACAAATTCTGCGGCTTCTGTCTCGCTTAAGTGCAATTGAAGTCTTTGCTTTAGCAACACACTTGTATTCTCACCGTTGTTGAAGCATGGGAGAGTAGAATCCTTCTGCATGAGCTCAACCATATTGATTATTTGTTCTCCCTCTTCTCTTAATGATAGAAAACATTCAGTGCATAATTTCTTAAACAATTGAAACAAATCACTTTCAGTACCATCCATAAGATCAACATACTCAGAAGTTAATTTGAAGGGAGCAGCTTCGAAGCCCACACTACCAGGTGAGTTGGAGAGAAGAAATCCGAAGTCAATATGAATGATATGGCCTTCATCATCAATCATTATGTTACCATTGTGACGATCTTTGATTTGCAAAAAATAGCAAATGATAGAGTATGAAGCTAAACTTTTTGTGAAGTTTTCTTGAGCCCTGCGATACGCCGGCGATGACTCTTCACCAAAAACTTTCACAAAATAGTCCTTCAATGTGGAGATTTTGCGGCGCACATTCTCGCCTTCCACAATGGAATGTTCAGTGAGTGACTTTTTTATAGAATGCACAGAAATTGCATTGGTAATTGTTTCGACCAAACCTGTGTTAGCTGATGTAATCAATATTTTCATCCTTTTTGTCCAGCATGGTATTTTTCTTTTAAACCAAATTTTGGAAATTATTGCAATCAATTGACAGGCAAAAGCCTCCTGTGGAAGATCGGATCCATTCTTCACGATAACGGAGCATAGGTCCCAATTTGGTAAATGGCCATACGGACTTAATGCCCTTATTCTATTCTTTTTGCTTTTCCAGTCCTCTGCTAGTTTGAAGTCATTTTCAAGTTTTCGTTCACCTGCATTGAGCCCGTCGCTCTTTAGATCATTGTATTTGTCAAAGTCAATTGAATCAAATTGATCTTGAAGATCAATCATAGATTGAACTATTCGTTCTTTGATAGCAATTGTTTGTTCGGACATTGCTTGTCCTGAGCTTTCGAGCTGCTGCAACATTACTGCGGCGATTCTCATTTGATCTGCCCGACTTTTGACTGTAGCGTCATTATTGTAAATAGCCGGTTGAGACTTTGTAGCTTTGTTCTGTTTTTCTGATGCGTTATTATAATTGGCCAAATCATAGTGTGCACTCTGAGGTGTTGAGACTCTCATATCACTTATGTCGATTTCGACCTGACTGATGCCATCAAACGACTGCGATTGGATGATTGGTTGCGCTGCTAAGGCTGGCTTTTCTTTACGAGTAGATGCTTTTCCTGTAGAAGCTCCTTTGATCAATCCTTTGTTTGCTTCACTTTTCGGGTTGAAATCTAACTCATCACTTAGGAACTCGACAAACAAGAGAAATGGCACTCGCTCAGCAGAATTCAAAACACATGCATCATTGATGCTGAGTTTGAGTAGTTTGTGGAATTTCTTTCGAGTGCTTGTAACAGGCAAAAGCTGGGGGATATCAATCTCGGCTGGAAGCATTCTATCATTAATAATCGTTAACTCTGCACGGAGCGCTGATAGTCTTGCCTCTTTGGGCAATTGAGATAATCTCAATGAAATGTTTTGGAGAGCGAGAATGAATTCTGTGACTCCCTTGAAATATAAAGTTTTGAGGATTTTTTTGGGATCACTAGTGGATTTGGCGAGTCGATTTGTCAATTCACGAGGGCTTAATTCATGAGATGTCTTTCTTGAATTGCGAGTATTCATTTTCGCCTTTGAATCAATAGATAAAAGATCAGGCATTGATTGCGAATATTCTAGAGATCCGGAATCCGAAGAATGCAGGACTTTGTGTGTGCTCACATAGTCAATTATACCTTTTTGTTCTATTGTTTCGTCAATATGAACCATTTCCCTCAAGAGTCTTCTCGAATAATGCTGCTCATCGTCGTCGCTCGTATTCTGATCGGATTCTTCTGAGACAAGAGTCAGAATCAGTTTGCGTTTGCTCCTTGCTGAAGACTCCGAGTAGCGCAATTTGACAGCATCTGATTCAGAATCTGTATTGGTCCTTCTTGGGGCTTCATCGTCAGAGTGTACCAGTCTAGCTTGATTGGCGGTTTGTTTGTTTTTTTGCGTCAAATTTTGAGTGAGCGATTTTTGAAAGTTTGCAAGCTTGAACACAAATGACTTCGATTGTTTTCCTTGGCTTTTAATCAAAGGAACTGTATATCCATGTATCGAAGGAAGTCCAAAGCTTGCCGCAAGCGCACCACAAAGCACAAGCGCGGGATCCAAATTTTCCTTAAAATCGTTAAACCCTTCTGAACACGGGTTGAATAAAATGTCTTGTAATTTATTTACCATGTTTCTCACGGTCTGGAAGGATTGAGAATCGGGAGAATCCTTGAGCTCAAATACGAGAGCTTGAAGATTCCAAAAGACGATGAGACCGAAGTGCGAATGGGTTTCGCAATAATCTAGAAGGAAATCTTCCAATGCCATTGACTTTGAGTCAGATGTGACCACTATTTGCAATAATTGTGGAATCAAGAATTCGACATCATCGTATTTGAAGGTTCGTAGTTTACTAACTAAGTGGAACAGAATACCAATGTCATTTGAATGCCTTCGAATGAGATCTATGCATTCCAAAGGTTCGAAACCCGGTGCATTGATTTGCTCTAGCAATGAAGAATTATCCGTCATTGGTCATTGACTTCAACGGTCGAAAACTATATTGATTATATTCTCTATGATATCATGCAGGAAAATACATGAGAAAAAGAATCATAAAAAAAAAAGAAATTGATTAAGTTTCTATATCGTAAATACTATATAATTTCGACTTCATATTTTCTGGCGAATCCTCATAAATATTGATGTCTGCCCTTATAATAAATGGCACTTCAGAAGTTGATTCTTCGAAGAATTCAGGAACGAATCTCTCATTATTTTCTCGTCTCTTCTGAGCCAATTCTCTTTGCCGTTCCTCAACAATAAATTTTTCATCAGTGGCAATTGCATGGTCATTTTTTTCTAACGCTGAGAGAGTGGGAGCCCACAACTTGCGTGATTCGTTAGGCAACTGTTTCTCCAAAGGCTTCACTTTGGGCTTCCAGATTTGAGAACTGGTCGTATCATAGAATAGAGATGTTTCTCCTGTTTGAGTGTCTTCAATTTCTAGTTTCTCATTCCATTTCCCTCTGATAATGAATAAAACTTGGGACGTAGCAGTATCCTTAATCGTTCCTTCAACCACGTCATAGTCTCCGCTGATGAATCCCTTTGTTTTGAATTCTATGTCTGCCTCTAATCCGAGCTTTTCGCACTTGATCAACATATGGTCACCTAGTTCGTATCTTAACTTTCCAAATAGGATGCCCCTGCAATAGATATTTGGTTGCGACAATGAATAAATTTCACCACTATGTTGCCCCAATTCTAGATGAGCTACACCTTCCATCATTGCAGCCGAAGAATTTCCCAAAAAGCGTGAACGCGGAATAAGCACGCCGTCGGCACGTATTCTCTTATCTGGAATCAAATAGAAATATGAAGATTCTGGAGGGTGATGAGATGTTTGCTCTGCAAGGTAATACGCACTTAAATTACCAGGAAGATCATCCCAATAGCAACTGTAAACTTCGCCAAGAACTGGATTCAAAGGTTTTTTGACAGCCTTTGGTGCGATATGCCAACTTGAGAGGTACCATTTTACAATTAATGCAAATCTTTGTGCATTGTCCACGGTATCATTTGCTTGAAGCAAGATATCAGGGGTGAAGAATGCATTTGTTATCCGTTCGAGCATTGACTTATGTTCTAGAATGAATGTGGGAAGTGTTATTCTTGTCAAGTCACATCCAGGGCGTAATTGTGAAATAATACCCATTAAGATGGACTGATTCTCGGAATTGATGACATCAACACCATCGCCATCGCCACTTGTCTCCGATGAGTCTCCACCAACTAATTTATTCTTCAAACGATTCAAGACCATGTTTGACGTTGAATGTCTTTAGGGACACCAATTTGAACGATAAGAAATTCTTATGTGCAGTGATTGAGCAACACACAGTTCAAAGCATTTTTTTACAGATTAAGCAGAACACATGGCTGCACTAAAATTAAATAATAAAATACAGCTGACAAATATCTGAAATAAATCCTCGGATTTGTTTAATTATAATTCTCTTTTATTTATCCTATCTTGTGAGCAAATTACACATCTGAAACGATTGTGAAACATGGCTCATCCATAAAAGGAAACGCATTTCCCGGTGACCTTACGTCTTTCGAGTTGCAAGAAAATCGAAATGCGAAATTTCTCCCAGCATCTTGAGCATTTGCGAGAGCATTTGAAGATGTGTATCATTTCATGTTGCACTTCAACTTCGCTCGAACTGTTTGCGATGGCTAATGAAATTGAAACAATGATTTCATACATCGAATGCTCCAGTGGCTATCAATGGAACAACGAAGATATTTTATCTTTCCAAGAAATTACTGCTCTTGCTGCAACGCTTCAAAGTCTTGTAGAAACAAGACGCTTGATACTTAGTGACATCTAAACATATATAAAACCACTTAAAAAAATCTAGATAACCCCTTCTTCGTGTAGTCTCTAGGCCCATCGGGCATTGGCGTATCGTACTTGCCCAATCCAAAATACCGCATCACATACTCAACATCTCCAAACAGTCCTCTTTCTCCCTGCATCACAACAGATGCTTTAGCCAGTTGTGCGCCATTGCCTTGACCGCCGAACACCTTCTGTGCCACTTTTCTCACATCCTCGATACTCAATTGCTCAATTTTGGCCACCATATCATCCACTGTGGTAACTTTTCCTTGGCATTGCACTTGTCTACCAATATCCTCTAGTGCGGCTAATTTAGACTCCACGTTCATAAGAAGTGATGCCACAAGCTGATTTTTTGCACGCTTGAACTCGGTTCCAACTATTCCTCCCTTATTCACATCCGTCTCCATTATTCTCAGCAATTCGTGTGCCACAACCTGTGCCATGTACTCGGCATGCTCAACGTAACAAGAAATCGTAATTCCAAATAATCCCGAGTCCAGATGTGCATGGTTAAATGCCATACAATTTTCCACAAACGGATACTGGTTGAGCACTCGGAATAGACGTGAAAACATTCCCTTGCCTGGTCCTCCCGCAGAAAACGACGACCCACCACCCAAAAGCTTTTGTAATGTAGCCAAAGCATACAAATCCTCACTAAGAAGTCCCTCGGTCTCAAAAGCAATCTGCATATGTACCAACTTCGGAAGATTACTGAATCGTGGCTCCTGGTATGGAAGGCATATTTCTCCACCTACGTATTGCGCCTTCTCGCGGCCAGCGCTCGTCGGGTTGCCGCTATTTGCCCAATCGCCAAGTTGTGCCTGTGCCATTTGAACAGCCTTGTCGTGTTCCACACCCACAAATGCCAACACAGTATTCTGGGGTTGATAGAATTGGCTGTGGAAGCTGCGCACCTCCTCGGGGGTAGCACTCACCACACTTTGTTCGCTGCCATATAAGGGCATACCCAAAGTCTTCGGTCCATACGCAGCGGCATGGAGCACCTCGGGCAAAAACAATTCATGCTTGAATGCAAGTTCCTCGAGCTCGTAAAGCGCAGTCTGTTGTGCTTCAACCACCTCCACATCGCTAAAGAGCGGTTCTCGAATCGTTTCCGCTATACATCCAAACATTTTATCTATATCCTTATTGAAGACGGACAGCTGGTACAAAACCAGCTCTCTCTGTGCTCCCGCCATATAATTACCTCCCAACCGGGCCAAATCCTCCATCATCTGCTGGCCCGATCTGGTTGGAGTCAGTTTCCACGCCATTCTATCAATCATGTGCGATATACCACTCGTTTTGCTGGTTTCATACCTGCTTCCAGCATCTATGTATGCGCCCAAGGCAGTAAAATGTCCAGGCGTGGAGTCTGTGACCACACGGAGCCCGTTGGCGAGTTTTGTGATCTGTGTTCTGTTTCCGTCAGAGACTTGCAGCGCTAGGCGTCTACGGGCCGTTCTGAGCGCAGAAAAAGGTCTCATAGTGTTCTAAGCGGCTGGTTATGTATGTACAAGAAAAAATACCGGCCACGGGGACGAACTGGTTGATATATTTGAGAAACAGAGAGTACTTGAAAGGCGAGATGTGTGGGGTATAACGAGTATCAAGATGAGAGGCAAAAAATGATTGTTTAGAAAATTTTGCAGAATCGAGAATAAATATTGATGGCCTTTTTTGTTCGTCGCACTACATGTATGATTTACGTTTTTTCTTGTTCATTTCCGGGAATCTGCGCTTGGTCAGAACATTACTAATTCCAAGCATCCAGAGCGACAGCAGTGAAAACCAAATAATGAGAAATCTGTCCAAGAATGAGGAGAAGAGTTTTGATTCCAAAATAATATATGGAAGTCATCAATTTTAGAGGGACAGCTATCAAAGATGGTGGAGCGATTGGATAGAAGATTCAACTAGGAAGTAAAAGCATTCAGAAGTCACCAAGTTTGCAGAAATTATAATGTTCAGGCATTATGCTGTGATTGTGTTTGATTCTTTCATGAAGATCTGGGGATGAGATTAGTTCATGACTTGGTTTGAGGTGAGACTCATTTTGGGAGTAATTTTTGAAGGCACTGTGAAGTAGAGTATTGGATCAGATTTGAAATCAATATTCTAACAGGTGGCAGGCTCCAGATCATGGTTCGATCGGAGAACTGATGTCTGGGCTTAGTTCAATCGGAACCAGGTGAACTTGGGCACTTGGCCTTTGGCAGTTGGCGTTTGGCAAATGGCATTTGGCAGAAAACCTTGGGCCAGACATTTGCATTTCAAAAGACCATGAGTTGGAGGTAAAGATTGAGAAGTTTGTTTGCTAGGAGAAGTTTGACAAGTGACGTACGGAGATCATCAATCCTGAATTTGATTCATACCCCGAGAATGCGACCATCAATGAAAGAAGAATGGAGTCTTTTCTCTTCAGTTTCTACCTATTTGCGAATTTCTCTTCACTATCCTTGCAAAAGTGGGCATTGGGCACTAGTCGATGTTCTGATTTCTCAATTGTATCGAAACACCACTACATTAAGACAAGCAAGCTAGTTGTATGGCGGATACCATTCCTTACAATTACATCATATACTCAATTTTAGATTTATAAGAAACAAGTCATAGCATAAAATAGACCGAGTTTTATCGTTCAATCACACAATTCCAGTCGTGACATATCCAACCTCACAATTACGAAGTCAATCACTATTCCTTGTCAAAAACCTTACATTTCTTATTCGAGTAGTGGAATATTCAAGTGCAGTGAAATTTCATGGGCAAGCAGCGCTCGACACTGTATGTCTTATCTGGTAGGGACCACACAAGGCGTCTTCACCAGTCCGGCGAAACCCGATCTGAAAGTTTTGCCGACAAATCGCGACAAAACACGCAAAAAATCAGCCATTGATTTAGGAGACTCTACCTTGTCACTGGACAATCCAAAACGTTTTCGTCAGGGATGCCTGGAATCAAAATTCCTGCTGAAGTCAAGACAAGACTTACATTCAGGCGCCTGAATATCAGGCAGATTGTTTCTTCCACACAATTTCGAAAGGGGACATGGTTGCACATCACTGTTAAAGTTTTCTGAACCCATCTATGCACTTCGACATCGGGCCCAGTGCTGTTAACCAGAACTACATCGAGTAACTTTTCTTCTTTCTTTAGCTCCTTCTCTCTCGATAGAGGATCTGCATTTCGGTCAATGGGTCTAGGCCGCCTCGGCGTAGTAGGTCAACCTTTTCTTTGTGGAGGCGAAACTGACGCTCAACTATTAAAGAAGACTTGCGTCATTCTCGTCAGTTCCATTTCATTCGATCATAGTACGGTATACTGATGCGTTCGTAAATTCCAAGCCCCCCCCCCAGCTGTTCACTTTCTTAATCCTTTGCATTTCCAAAGTAGTCTCTTTCACAAGCAATTGTGATCATCCGGGTTTACTCCATTATGATATTTAACTTCAATTGTAGTTAAGGTCTATGATGTAATTTCTGAATTCGTCTCGTTCCGTTTTAGCCCCTTTAATCCGGGCAGTCCTGCCCCACCTGAGAATCTCTCGGTAATGGTTCCGGGAAGCCAACAGGTGCCAAAATAGGATTTCTTCGGTTTGAATTTGGACATTTTTACTAATTTTGTGTACTGTTGGTATGCATCTCTCATGGCGCCAACACTTGCTTGGAGACAAGCATCCCAACACAATATGGGCGTACATGCATTGTTGGCGGCTGATCTTCCAAATTTCGAGTTTTAGTCATTAATGCTACGTCTCATTTGGCTTTTTTGGGTTTTTTTGGTGTCTGCTACGTAATTCAGTGACTCGAACCTTCAGGTAATTGGCGTTTCTCTTGAAACGCTGTCATTTTTCTCGATAGACTGACTATTGGTCTCTTGAGGTATTTTCCGATGGTCTGGTTGCCCGGTGCCTCTCCCCTTCTCTTCTATTTTGGTCAATCATCAGGACTTCGCGTATAATTACGCAAGTCGTATAAAAACTTGTAATTCATGACTAAATCATGATATTGCTGTGATATTTCCGTATTCAGACTGATTCGTGAACGAATTGTGTTTGAACCCACGCCGTGCTCTCGGACGGCAGCGAAAACCTCTTTTGTATAGCATGCAGAAATTGTTGGTGCGACCCTTTGTGAGTCATCGATAAAAATACTATTTTGTGATATTCGATTTTCGTTTTCCAGCTTTGATCTGTGCTGTTTAGGTTTTAAGTTGAATTCTGGGGGAAAGAGACCGAGTGGCACTCTTGCCCGAACACCAATTTTTCGACCATTGCAATGCATCAATTCTTCTGGTGCTTCTTGATCATTACCGGCATGATTTCATAAAATAGTGCTCAACGTGAGGCAACTCTCATCACAGTCAAACAGGATTGTATTTTCGTCTAACCATCACGACTGAGAAGATGGTATATCCTTGAGAAAAAGAATCATTATGAATTGCTACTGAATTTCACTCGAAATGTGTTGACTTGTGTAGCTGTAGAAGTAGTTCAGTCAACATCGAGGTGGATCTGCTCCATGTTTTTGTGCAATTTAGGAGGGTCGAAACACCCATCATGTAAGAAATTATTGAACTCGTAGATCACCGGACTATAGCTGAACATCCAGCTAGATATGAAGTTTGTGTTTGAAAAAGAAAATGGTCTTGAGCAGTCAGTGTAGCACATTCGACACCCCTAGGTGACAGTTCTCCAATGTCTCGTTCTCCTTTAGTATGTGAAATTCAACAAGATCGTATTGGGCCTTAATGTCTTACTTCTCGGTGAACTGGTTGCATCCAAGAGTTACAGAGTCAGTGGTCCTAGGTCGGCCACACGAGAAGGGTATTCTCTAGTTTTTGGGCTGCAAACTTGTTCGTTGTGATGACCATGTAAGCGGCGGTACCTTTTTAATGAAAAGCTGCGTAGCTCAGTTTGGTTTTAGAATGACCACTCAGTTCTTGGAGGTTGATGCAGAAGGCCGTGTCTCTGATCCAGGTATGGCTGTTTAAGTCGCAACATCAACGAATTCTAATGCTCCTGATATCAAGGTGTGGTCCGCCGGCTATTTCAAGAATGCAGAGCTTTTACACTCATACCATTTTTTCATATCTCCTGAGGGCACCGTTGTAGCAAAAGATGCTCGTAATCGTTCAGACAAGCCATTGCATAGCTAGGCCAGGCTCAAACAAAGAAGCTGCGTCCAACTTAGATAAATGAAATCGAATGAATTCTGGTAGTCTATTTTGAAACTTCGTTATTTATGATAATGATGCCAGTAGATCAAACTATACCCACATTGATTACCACACACCATACACTGAAATTTTGACTGAAACAGAAGCCCTAGATTCAGTCACTTATTCTAATTTTCTCGCACATTTTATGACTACTCCTCTCCCAACTTGGCGGTTGGGACGTCCTACGAAGCTAGTTGCGCCAATGACTCGGTGCTGCTTCCATTGAAATTCCTAAGACCTCCTCTTTTCGTTTTAGTTCAGCGCTTTCAAACCTGGCCTCCAAATCCACCTCTTGTAAGGCATCACACAACCACCGGCGATCACGAAGTGATTCTGAATTCGGGCGAAAAGTCGAGGCTTCTGCAAGTCAGCACACTTCTGGATTCGTATTGTGCATGAACATGAATTCCATTCCATCCAGCATTAACTTCTGTTGGAACAATATTTCATTCATGCATGTGTGGCAGGTAATTATGATGGTTATTATGCAGGACAATGGATTTGCACATACGCGCCCTACAGATATAAATGTTCAGAGGGCTAAGTCGGAATCGTTCGCACACACCTCCGTGTGGCAGATACTCGGAACATTGCATACTAGTTTCAGATAGCTCTCACATTCCATTTTGTAAAAGCCTGACCCAAGATGGCCGTATCGTATCCGAGACAGACTAGAAGGAGTTCATGAGAGAAATCAGCGACATTAGCAATAAGGGCATCTAACTGTGATTCGTGTGTATAAATCGCATTCGTCAAAGCAGTGTAGGCGCATAGAATAGCCGGCAGGGCTACTACGACAGAATCTACATTCATGGGAGCACAACTGATCACTATCATTGAGGGACTTGTTTTGATGTCATGAGTACAGATTTCAAAGCATTTTGGTCAAAAAATGGTACTATCTCTTTGACGGATGCATGTCTATAAGTAGCCAATGTAGTGTCGATCCCAAGCTTCAAAGTGATGATCTGAACGAACCGGTTGGACTACGACGAGGCCCTATCTCCGTAAAATTTAAACGCACCCGATTCGAATGTGATTTATCCTCTTTGGCACAGTTCACCTGCCATCGCCTAGGCAACATCGATCTACTCTCAACTCTCTACACTCTATTTGAAATAGCCTCTCTAATTCTGTGCTCGGCTTTCTTTTTCAGTTCCATCATACATTCTTCGTATTACCTCTCAAGTCCGATACACTACGTTTCAGTTGTCCACCACCTGAACCAAGAACTCTCCTCTCAAATACACAACTTGCTCAAAATCAAGTGTTCCAAGTTCAAAGAGACCAAATTACAACATCGAAACTGCAATCCCGGCGGTCCTATGTCCTTATGACGTTACCTATGGTGTAATTTCCAAGCCTGCTATCTGCAGTTATGTAGGTTTGGGCGAGTAGTGGTTACGCAGGCCCCACACATCAGGTTAGAGGCGATGGTGGGGATGGGTGTGAATGTTTCTGAGGCATAAAAAAATGTTCCGGAACTAGGCGCTCACCACTCGCGAATTCAACCATTATGGTGTGTGCTCTCGAATCATCCACAGTGAATTCGTGCAAAATGTAGTGGAACCAATTTTCAGTCTCGTCAGCGCCCTGTGCAGTTCTCAAAGGCTGCTATCTGTTGTCATTGGGCTTGAATATCTGTGCTTCGCCCCTCCACACGCAATAATTTCATGAAAATATGGCTTTTGCAATTAGCCTCTAAGTACATTCCAAAATACTCGAGCACTTCCACATATTGCATTCGCGCAGCGCACCAGCGTCTGTGGCCGCACTTATTCACCTCCCGCGCGGCGCCTATTTCAGAGATAAGCCATAAGCGTCGTGCGTACCCGGTAGATTACATTGAGGAGCTGGGTGCAGTCGCCGATATTCCCAGAATCAACCCACTAGCAAATTGCTGGCAAATCATTGGCTCATTTGCAGCAATTATGATTTGACAGGTGATCTAATGACGGGAAAAGCTCAGGTAGAAGAAGAGCAACGTTTTCTGATAGCGATCTGCAACATTTGCTCTCCTCCACGTGTCTTATTCCCTCTATCAGTGTCCGAGCGCCGGTATACAGCTCGTCATTTGGCATAGTCCCGAAATCTCGCAGATAGCGGGCGCTTTCACTACAAAAGTCTAGACTGGGTGAGAGTTTACTCCTGTGGTTGTCTTCCGAGGGTGCAGATTTAGGCGCAGTGCAGTATGGTCTGCGAATACAGCCGCAGTGCATACGTCTAAACTTGACAACCCACCGAGGGTGCGTCTAAGCACTTCCGACTTCTTGCATCAAATTTAGAATTAGAAATAGTGCAGCACTATATTGCATATAGACAATTCGAAGAGTAAGACGGTCTGCATGCGGAGAGCATTTGCCGACCTCTGACTTGGCGAAGATAAGACTACCGTAGACTAACAAAGTGCTCAAAGAGTTGCAAACGAGGATTCGGAAGTGGAATCCAGTCCACAAGTACCTGAACCCAAGCTAGCGTATTCTAGTCTTGGTCAAGATAAATGCTCATGGCTCCGGGCGGAACAGAATTATTGCGAAATTTCCGGCCTCTGACACAGGAATGGAATGGCTTGAGTGGTCTTATTGTCTCCGTAAAAGGATCAAAATACCTAATTTGACAGCCCCCCTGCCACGGCGCTTCCAAATCCTTTTTCCTGGCACATTACGAGGCAAAGGGATGTTCACTTTGATCGGATGAAATTCAGATGCAGCCGGGCTAAATTTGGCTGGGAGAATGTGGTCGGAAACTGTGGGTATTGGCTGAAAGATAATTTACGTGGCAGTCAGGTGAAACGGGAATGTGTTTGTCCATTTCTGGCACTGAATTCCAAATTCCAGAGGCTAGCTACTTACGATACAGGTAGGGAGGGTTTAGAGCAGTGACTAATCTGTTGTCTCGGTGGGAGTACGAAGTAATTGGAACTAAAAATTACTACAATTATTGTAAAATTGGAATACGATGAGAACTGTGTTTGGCGAAGAATCAGTGATGGCTACGCAAGTCTGAAAGAATGAAGGTCAAAGGTTAGCACAAGGAAGAAGTATAATAAAGTACCTACCTCACTTCCAACTCTTGAACTCTACAAATTGAATGGACGATAGTTCCATTAAGCTCTTTCATTTCACATGGTTATTCATTCATATCCTATCAAAGGTTGTGCTAAAGGCCACGGCGCTGGTAATATCCGGTAGTTTGGTTACCGTAGGAGGTGGACAATGATGGCCAATAGTTGGCTGTCAATGTGGAGGTACTCAACGACGTCTGGGTCGTGAACATCGTCACGTACGAAGTAAGTGTGGTGGTGGTGCCGTCATTGGTGAAGGCAGCCACAATAGGGAAGGAGGTTGTGAGCGTTTTGGTGATGGTAGACACTTGCACGGAAGCGCCTTGTGCAGCCTGTGCCTGGCCATTCAGGCTGCCGCCGGAGGTAGGTGTAGGTGCTTGGGTAATGGTGACAGTGACAGTAGAAGGGACACATACGTCCTTAGCAGCATTGCCAGAACCGGACCCTGAGCCAGAACCTGAGCCAGAACCTGAGCCAGAACCTGAGCCAGAACCTGAACCGGAACCGGAACCTGAACCTGAACCTGGATTGCTGCCAGACCCGCTACCTGATCCATTTGATCCATTTGATCCACTACCACTACCACTACCGGAACCACTACCGCCAGTGGCTGTAGGGCTAGGCAAAGTCACAGTGAAGAATGTAGTGATGGTAGAAGTAGTGGTTGGGTATGCAGTGTATGTGCTCACAGGCGTCACCACAGGAGAATTGTTTACAGTCATGGTTGAGTACAAAGTTACAGTAGAGGGAACGACAGAGGTAACAGTGGACTCGGAAACAGCTACCAACGATCTGTCGGCAGCATACCCACTAGGCGTTGTCGAGACCGAACCAGAATCAGTAGTGGATCCAGGTGGTTTCGAGCCCTTCACAGTGATCCAAATGTCAGAGGTCATAGTTGTGGTCAAAATGTCAGTGACACTGCTACCGCTCGAGGCGCCAGCGCTGCTTAAGCTTCCGCTTGAAGTGGAGGATACACTCGAGTTGTCTGCTCTTTTGGCGAACTTGAGAGGAAATGCACAAGCTTGTGCTGCCAAGATGGCTACAACGAATGGAAATTGCATCTTTGTGATGTATGTAGTTAAGGAGAGACTAGGGTCAATTGATCCGTTTTTTCGTGGGGAAAGTTTCTTCGAACGAGGAGACTAAAGGAGTGATTCTCAACGAACGGGTGATTGGGTTTGGGTGAAGTAGTACTAGACTAAATCTGGTTTAGATTGCGGTAAAGGAATGTGTCTTGGAGAAAAGAAGTTATCTGGGAAAGGATTTTCTGAAGAGTGAGATTTTAGCCCAGTATATATAGCAAAGGAGGTCTGATCTCTTGGCTGCAAAAATGGTGTTTAACAACAAACACTCCTGCGGCACGCTAGCGATGCCCGGCATATAGCCCGATCCTTGCATGAAGTAACGGTTTTCGTGCATTAGTGCCTGTATGTTGGCAGTTTAACGTTTCTGGAAATGCATGAGGGGCTAAATATCGGTGAGAATAGACTAAAATTGATAGTAAAAAGAACAATTTCCTTTCTTGTGTTTTCAGTATGATGCAAGTATCTTCAATTTCGTTTTTACTCTCCTCCACCTCTTGAAAACTAATCGAATAGTGCTCTATCCAGAGACATTGATGCAGGAGCGGCTCGTACTTTGGAGCTTATATGACATCTTGACGCGTGGATTACGCGTTTGTTTACTAGTCTTAGGTGAATTAATCCATAACGGTGCTATTTCAGGGTCAGGGTCTCAGATTTGTTTTCGAGTTCAAGCGCCTTCGCGCGCCGAAACGGATCTCGGGCGAGGTTCGTTTTAGTGTCTGATCCCGATTCAGATCATTTGGGCTCTTCTTCTGGCAAAAGATCTATCTGAAAAACGAGCAAAGAAGGTTCAAGCCAAGAGAATGCAGTAGAAAAGGGGATATGCAAAGATACGGTGTCAGCCTCTGATTAGGAAAGAGTCTTTGAGTGAAGAAGTCTGTATTCCGAATCGTACGCTTTCGTATTGGAATTAGATTTACGGGGTGAGAAATTGGAGTTTGTAACTAGTTTGGATTAGTGATATAGTGTTGTCGTGCCAATAGACTAAAATGATCTAGTAATTAGTTCACATTTATTGACGTGTTGCGCAGTAGTGGACAGTGCTATTGAGAGAGACGACTAGTGATAATTCGAACAATGGATAAGTTGATGTTTAATAAGAAATGAAAATAGAACTGGAATTTGAGCTGCTTTATGGAAAAGTTGGTATTGTCGTGGGAACTGTTCACGGGTATTGATTTTCTTTGCAGAGTGCTTCGACTATACTTGACATAGAAGGTACAAAGGACAATTTGCAGAAGTCAAGGTTGATTTTCACAGAAGACGATAAACCAGCCGTCAATTTCGAATTTAAAAAATTTCATCTCTCATCTTTCCCCTTTCATCTTCTCATCTGATCTATATCTTTCATGTCCACTGTACTAATCTAACTATCTTTCACGACCAATTCCATACAACCGGCACTATTTTCGAACTCAAACTTATTACGAAACACGGCCGCTCATTCAAAATTCATTAAATTTCACCAAAGTCTTCGGATTTCCAGAATTCCAAATTCCAGAAATCACCCCTAGCCCCAACTCCCACACTACATCAATCCAAACGCGACTAACATCCAACCGTCACCAATAAAAAACAGGAAATAATCTCAAAAGCTCACCTCCACGAAAAAATAATCATTTCATTCTCGTCCATTGTACCCCCAAACCTGCACTTCCGCCTACTCCACGTCCTAATATACCATACACATACACCTCACCTACTACTACCACCAGTCAATGGATTTATACGATAATCCCGCCTTTCAAACGGTCCAGAAGTTGCGGGTGACTGCACAAAAACTTTTGGACGCTAGCGTTCCCCATACCCGAGCCCGTTGGGCCGGGTTTGGCGTTGTTCTTGCTCTATTTCTTCTTCGAATCATTCTAGTTCAAGGCTGGTACATCATCTGCTATGCGCTTGCCATTTACCTTCTCAATTTGTTTCTTGCGTTTTTGACGCCCAAATTTGATCCGTCGTTGGAACAGGAAGAATCGGCCATGGATTTGGAGGATGGCGTTGGTGGTACTCTTCCTACGACTGCCGATGAGGAATTCCGGCCTTTTATTAGGAGATTGCCAGAATTTAAGTTTTGGCGCAATGGAACGGTTGCGTCCGTGCTCTCGTTGGTGATGTCTTTCTTCTCTGTGTTCGACATTCCGGTGTTCTGGCCCATTCTTGTGGTCTACTTTGTTCTCCTTTTCGCATTGACCATGCGTAAACAAATTCAGCACATGGTGAAATATAAGTATTTGCCATGGGATATTGGTAAGGCTAAATATAATAGACCATAATTGGGCTGCGGCGTGGGCCTTTTGTTGGGCGTCAGTCGTGCGTAGACGGTGTATGTCGAGCTCTTTTCCGAAAAGAATTGAAGTTTGAGGGTACGAGTTTTGGCCGCTTTCCATGTCGTGTATTTATGTTGTTTTCGGCAGCTGTGCTGTGTACTGGGTGATGACTTTGCAATGCAAGTATCGAGTAATGGGGACCATGATAAGTACAGGCTAGCTACCAAAAGGTTTGTATACCATAAAAGTTACAGAAGTCTTGAATATAATCTCAACTGATCAACTCTCAGTACTGACAGAAGCATATCTGTCTAGGCTTATCGTCCATATGAAACGACCTGGAATATAGACTCAGAGATCCGGGGGAATTTCCCTTAAATACAATACAACTCATACCGACGTATTTTTTTGGCCAGTTTCGTCCACCCTCGTAGTGCTTTATGGAAAATACTCTGTTCTACTTGATCGTTCAACCACTATGCTTTCAATGTAAATTCAAAGGGCATATGTACCGACAACTTCGAATTGACTATCCTTTGAACCTTCAATTCAATTTAATCTCTTTCAAATCTCTTCACGCAGGAGGTACATTGAGAAGGGCCCAACTCGGCGTAGTCATAAATCCGATCGACCATATACTTGATCATCCACATTCCTCCAAAAGCGCACCCGGTCCAGCCGATGGCCTGAATCTGTGGAATGGGACAGAATTGTTCAATTGTGACACTGCAGAAGATCATTGCAATGATACTCAAAAGCGGGTCAAGCTGTCTGCGTTTTTTATTGAGATACGCAAACCGAAATCCCTCCAAAAGCCCGGCGACTTCGACCATTGACCGAAGGTAGTCCTCAAATAAGTCCATTATATCTTGAAGATACTGCTTATGTTCCGCATACACAATTTCAGTAAAGTTATCATCGGGATCCGCAAACATCCCCATCTCCAAAAGCCGTATTTTCTGGTCGCGTACAGTTTGAGACATTTTGGTAGACAAATCGAATTGCTTCGTCAAGCCTTCATACGGTTGTGGGAGCTGGCTAGTTGGAATCTTGAGATTTCCAGCCATGGCCGTCAGACCAACGACAAGGTTATTGACAAAAGTCTTCATTTTTGCAGCACTACATCTCGTCAATGAATTGATCTGCTCCAAGCTTTGTAGCACCAGGAGAAGATAGTCTATCTGGAACTTCCGTTCATCTACATTCCTAACAAGTGATACCTCTGATATCCTGTCGATGATACTGGTAACCCTGCTCTTGTGGAATTCATTAAACAGCAGTTCAAATTTCATCCAAACTATTCCAATTTTCAGTCTGATCGTGTTCAAATCCGTTACTGGATCGATATACTTAACAGATGAAGGCTCCTCGTTCGGGACATAAGGTCCAGGAAGGGCCGTACTTGAGTCTAATATAAGTGCCATTTAATATTTACTTTACTTTGCTTTTCTTTACTTTGTCAATTTACTGCTACAGAGAAACCTAGGAAAGAGAGGTGTAGATGAAATCTGAAACATGGACAATCTCTTGTTTAGGACGCACCATGTTTCAGGTTGTCAGTATGTGAAATCATGAAAAATTTGGCGATTAAATTTAATTTCAAAATTATAAATATCTCTTGTTTTCGCCCGGAGTCGTTTTCACTAGATTTCTGTGGCTTGTTATATGGACATTCCATCGGAGACTGGATCTTGAGACAAAAATAGGGTTATAGTTTCAACAATCGTTCGAGGGAGCTCCATTCAAATCTCTCACTAAATCCACTCATATCCCAAATCTCTCACGGCATCTACGGCCCTACATTCAGTTTACAATGAATATTAATTCTCATCAATCATTTCCATTTACCACAAACGATGGCTCTCATCCCAATTTTGGGCCCTGCGCCGCTCCCAGTAGCTGTCTTTTCCCTCTATATACTCCCAATGGCCTGAACATGGGTCGTCTGGCGAACCGCCAACATGAGTAAAGTAGCGTGGCACATAAGGAGTGCCTGATTCTTCTTGCGCCTTACGGCGTGCTCTCTGGCCCTCTTCCAACTGCTGTTTAAGCGACTCGGCGTTTTCAATCTCCCCGTTAGAGTAAACCTTCATGTCGGGTCTGAATCTAGAGTCCGTTGCTGGCAACTTGTCTTGCTCAATACTGGTAATCTTGTTCAAAGTTCCTGTGAACTCTGGGAAGCCGAACTTCTTCTCAAAGTTAGGCAACAAAGCTCCAGCAGTCCAAATTTCCTTTTCGACCGTGTGTGTTTTCAAAGTCATCAGCTCTGTCCATTTGCCCACCACGGTGTAACTGAGCTGCTTCTTGGAAGAGTCAAATGCTTTGATTTCCAAGTCCTCGGAGCGGCCACTGAACATTCCTCCCTTAGCGAATTCAACGACAGCTCTGTAGCCGCTGCTGGATTTCACAGTGATTGGCGAGCATGGCTCAGTGTATTTCTCACCTGCAATGATGTTCTTGACAACACAAGTTGGTTGCTCCCATGTAAACGTCTCTTGTGTGGCACGGATTGTGAGCTTGGCGGTTCCAGCGGTGTAGATCTCGGATGTTTTACCCCAGAATTTCTGAGATGGGGCCGGGCTGAAAGAGAATATCCAGTCTGGTGACTCGACATGAACGGCAAACACTGGTGGTTTGTGATTCACCTTCTCACACAAATAACGGAAGCCCTTGTCTTCCCTCACAAGCTCAAAAGTCTCTCCAAGAAGAGGATTGAATGGTTTTCTGCCCACTCTAAGTTTCACTCTCATAGCAGAGAGGTAAGTCACCGAGAATGCTGCAATACGGAGTATCATCTCGCCTGACTCTGCAGGATACGTACCTTGCAAAGCATTGTCGATCATTTCCGAGTACTCCATGATTTCGGCATACTTCTGAAGAATCGTAATGGGCTCATTCATATCAACTGGCATAGACAAAGTGGAAAGATCTTTTCCCACATTTTTACGCACAAACGACAAGAAACTTGGTGGGTCATGAGTGAACACTGGAATGTCACATGGTCTGTTGACGGGCGTATCAATAGGCAAAGGGCTGAGGTCAACAACTCCAGTACCACTAGAGGTTTTGAGAGTCGTAGGCACTGCAGCTTCAGGCCTATCGGCGTCATCATAGTCTGAATCCAGGTCTGAAGACAGTCTGGTATCGACATCCTCATCATCAGAATCACCGGTGTTCTTTTTGGTAGTGTCAGAGACTAAAACAACTCCAGAACCATGGTCATCCAAGTCGTCCTGGGCATCGTAGAACTCGCCATCTGAGAAGAGAGAAGCGGCGTCAGACCCCTTGATCTTGAGTATATTGGAGAACCGCGTGAGGAGAGAGTAAAGCTGTGATTGTAAAACGTCTTTGTCCGTGGCAGAGAAATCCTCCAATATGTCGGCGAATTCCAGGTGCAACCCTCTCAACGATTGCAAAGCCGTAGCCTGAGCAGCAGGATCGCTCCCTAAGCCCTCATCGGGTCTTGAAGAATTCATAGACCGCTTTTTCAACAGATTGAAAGCTTCAACCCACACCTGAAAGTCAGACTTGCTAGGCGCTTTCAAAGTCCACACCTCCATTCCCGAATCAATGAAGATCTCGCGCGTCTTTTCGTTAGCGCTAACAATCGATTCGACAATGGGCATCTGGCCACGAAGCTTATTGTCATTCAATTTGAAGTAGGAGAGCGTACCATGCTTGAAGTTCAAAGTGAAGAATCTCTTGGTGAAGCCCTGAAGCTTCTTCCGGCGCTTCTTCAAAAGCGTTCCCTGCATCAAGTCACCACTCCGTGGACGCAAGATACTGCGCAGCTGTTCGGTAGGAAGATTATCCGCCTCGGCCACATCAGCAACCTCTGCCACCTCTACTGGATTGACCGACTGGAAGCGATACAACTTCGATTCCGGCAGCTGGTCGTCGGCTGCCGAAGCGGCCGCATTGGCGTTGGCCACCACATTGGACGAGAAAAGCACGGTTTTTCCGATAGTCTTAGAAAACGTATTATCTACAATGAATGCAAAAGTACCCCCCTGGTCAGTGTCTATCTGACCCTTCACCAACTCTCCCGGCACCAACTTATGGTAATCCTTAACGAGGACCAAGTCTGGGTTGGTCAAGCTCGTATTCAACGTCAGCAGTCGACTCTTAAGCTTGATAGACCCTCTCCTTTCTGTGATATTGTTGACCGAAGTCACCAGGCCCAGACGCATCCTCATCGATTTCAGCCAAATCAGACTCAGCCTCTCGCGGAGCGGCAGCTCCAGCGGCGTGGAGGGCGGCGTGTCGAGGGTCGTTTGGGACCCGTTGACGGAGGAGCTTAGGTTTGTGTTCAGACGGCTGTTCTCGGCGCCAATTGCACCTGAATCACCGCCGTTTTCGGCGGCAGGGACGTCTTTCTTGCGGTAGATCGCAAAATTCACCGACCGCTTCAACGGCTTGATTTGCCAGACCATAGAACTGTGTTCATGTGCGGTGACCCATTTCACCAAGAAATCCTTGGCCTGGATCTCCAACGACTCCATTTTTTGGCGGCAATTGTGTGGTATATATCTTCAGCTACCCCTCTTTACGTTCCCAATGATGAAAATGGATAAATTGGTGTGCGTGGGAAGAAAAATGGGGCTAATATCTATATATATGTATGTGGTCAAGTAATTACTGGTCATGAGGCTGTGGTACTGCATGGCGTGCGACGGACGCTTTCACAGGGATTACCCCAGAACGGAAAAAAGCGACTGTGAAAATATGTAGTGCCGACTCCAAGGAAGTTTGTTTTGTTTTTCGATTCTTGTTTCAAATTTGTTCGGGTGGGTCGTGGTTTTGTTCCGTATTCTTTCGCCGCTACGCGTAACATGAACGGCTGCAAATTTATGGTATTAGAGATATGTACGGCGCGTAATGTACGGAGTCAAAGAGGACACGAATTGAGAGATACGAGGAAGGAAATGTCTTTTTCCGCATGAGTTTGGTTGTTCCTTTTTCTGATGATGAGTGCAACGTACATTTTTTGGCGGTGGTTGTGTGAGCATGTGAGCATGTGAAGTCTATACCCATGTGCGTAGTACAAGACGAGAGTATCCATGGAATTACAAAAAACGTATAGGGGTTTAGATTTGTAATGGAGTTCTGGGAAATTATTATTGGCGCTTTAATAGGTGGTAGATCGTGGACCGAGGGTAGTTTCATTTATGAAGACACATCAATGAGGGACTCAAAAGAATTGTGCTGGGAGACGACTCAGAAACCTCTACGTAAACTAAGAACATTGATGCAAAAATAATAGGACTACCCCTATAAGGGAAAGAGTGCAAAAAAGAATGATCACGCCCAGGCTCGAACTGGGGACCTTCTGCGTGTGAAGCAGGTGTCGTAACCAACTAGACCACGCGACCGTTCTTATCAATTTAATTTTTCAAGTGCAATATGAAACAAACTTCTACAAGTAGTTGTTTGAGGTCTTTTGTTCATTCTTTATATATCTTATGACATTTTGATCAAACAGGCAATAAGCCAGATACTCTATGAGCTTCGTAACTCGATTCGATACCCCCATTGCAGAAAAACTCCATCATTTCCTGAAGATCGTAACCGTTCTTCACCTTAAATGACTCTATGAAAGAACATACATAGTCGAGGTGCTCGGATGACATCAAATCTTTCGTGTCCTGTGGAATCAACTCCAAATACCGCTCTTTTGTTCGTGGGAAGCCAATATTGATAAGTCCAAGCTCGCAAGCATTTTTTCGGCCCGCATCAGATGCGAGGATTTCGAGATACCTTTCCATACCTGCGAAGTCTTGCGTAAGTGACGTGAAGTACGTGGGCAATGACGGCAATTGATTGAGCAAATAGTAGAGAATGAAAGGAATGAGCATTGTCTGTCTGGGTGGGTACTGTTGCTTTCTTGTTTTTAGAATGCGATTAGGCCATGCTTTAAATAGTCTTTGTAGTCGATCACCTGGGTTTTTAAGTCCTGGTCCAGCGCCGATCGGTACCTACAACGTGACTACTTTTATTGCAATTGCAATTAAACAAGACTAAAGTTTCTGATATAAGAAAAATCTTTATGTGCTGAAATTTTTATTGGACGGACTTTGGCGAGATTCTCTTCGAGAAATGGTGATCAATCCAAGGTGACCCTGAAAAGCCAAAAGCCAGACTTTCGCCCACAAACTAGAAAAGTAAATTAGCCGGATGATCTACAGAAAAGATTAACGCTTGCTTCAAGACAGATCGACCACAAATATTCCCAACAATGTACATGCACAGATTACAACCAAATACCAATTGGAAACAGAAAAGAATGCAAAAAAAACCAAGAAAAATACAAAGGAGAATAACTCAGAAAGAAAAAAAACCAGAATTCTTCACCTCTCTTCTTTTATTTTCACCGCTCGCTTCCTTTTCCCGATTCATTTTCTTAGCCCTAATGGGTCTTCGCACCGCGAAATTATCATCTCCCAAATCTTTTTTTTCATACCACTCTTCTTTCTTCCTCAGCACTATTTCTCCTCAACTCGTATGTATATCGCCGGTGTTACCTGATGATACTCGTCCTCACGGACACGCTTAACCCAGCTCATTTGATAAACTGTTCATGATAAGAATTTTCCTTAGATAGCTGACAACACCTTTTTACACCATAGTTGTGTACTAACCTCAGAAAGTAGCTTTTGTTTCGATGAAAGGATTTGTAGTTTGTAGTCTGTAGATGGGCTGGTCTGTTTCTTGTGTTCTGTCCATTTGAATGTATTCAAACATGCATTCATTGGGCAAAGAAGACATGCTATCGCGACTTGGTTTGAGTATGACATGGCTCTTGATATAGCTCGTTGACTTAGCTCATTGACATGGATATTGAAAGCGTGCGTTTAGATATCTTTGTATGGAGAGCATGCGTTAATATTTCTTTGTTCAAAGAGCGTTAGTTGAGATAGCCTGTGTTTGGATCACCGTCCCAGATGGTTTCTCGTATAGTCTGTTGAAATCTTGTTTTTAGGTTATTCTGTACTGATATTATCTGTTCTGAAACTCCTTAATGTTGCCATGATCAAGCTGTTTCCTGGCTCATGTACATGCAGAAAGCTCAAGCAAATTCAACTGGTAAAACTGTAAAAAAGGACAAAAAGATTGCAGCACCACAATTTCACACATGGTCTCCCACTGCATTACTCAGTGTGGCTCTAAGTGGCTTGACTAACGTTGATCGGACGGGAAACAGTATTTTCCACTTGATATGGCCGCAACCGAAAGATAAATTTTTTGGACCAATATGACCTACAAATTTAGTTCATTTGTTTGCAATTCGTGGTGTGATACAATAAAAGCAAACAAATTCTTCTGGAAGAACTGTAAGAACTGGAAGAACAGAGTGCCTTGCTCAGTGTGGTTAGAACAAGAAATGGAGGTTATGAACTTACTTTAGCAGAATAGTTAATCCCAATTCCTACAATTTCGAGTGCATGTCTGAATCTCCACAATTTATTCTTAAAGTAATCTTTCAACCCTATTGGTGTCAATTACATCTCTAAAAACACACTTGACGAAGTACCTCAATATGCTGTACTTGAAACGAACACTACAATTCATAGTATAGTCGACGAAACGGTTCTCAATATTTTCATTGGATTTGCCTGCTTCCAAATTAGTTTTTCGAATTTCAAACACCATATGATCATTTTCGTTTTATAGATGGTCTCTCTAATTTTGTTCATTTGGATGTACATCTGCCATATCTCAGAGAATACCCAAACACGAATACCGAAAAAAGGCTCCAAGAAACACAAAAAGCAACCAAAACACAACAATACTACAAAGGAAATCATCTATACCCCAAACTTTCCCCAAAAACAAATCTATTTTCTTCGGTCATTAGCTTCATTCCCCAGACGTCCTGCAGACAATCACTCTCTCTGAAAAATTTCGGATTCTCTACCTACAGATTCCAGATCAGTGTCCAACTCAAACCAACCAAAAAACAGTTTTCTCTAAAACTCTGCACATATGCTTAGGTCTCGCTCTGTGCTTCGTTTGTGTCAAACGATCCCTAGACGGGCCAATTTGGTGCGGTTCCAGGTGACTTCCACGGTAGTCGAAAACGACGCCAAAAGAGTCCCTCCTCCAAAAAACGCCGAAGCAGCCAATCAGAATTCACAGAAGAAAAATCACTTCCAGAAGCCCATTCCTAGAAATCCAAACAAGCCGTTCAGTCGCAAGTTCAGGGACATCTCTCAACAAATCAGCGTTTCTGTCAAAGATGCAAACGCTACAGACCTCACCGAGGCCATTGATATCTACGAGGAGGGTCTCTCGTACTTGAGAGAAATTCAGGCTGCAGAAAAAATCGAGGATGAGCTCATGTACAGAGAGTTTCAGCGGTCTGCCACTATTCTCTTAGGGAAAGCCATTCAGAGCGGTGACGAGAAGTTGATCTCTCGGGTTTTGGAGATCTTCATTGCCAACCGCGTGGCTCATAACTTCCACTTTGCGCAATATCTGATGTACCTCCTTGGTCAAGGCGCCGAGAGACACACTGAGATTCTCTCCTTGTGGCTCCAGTACTTGGAATATTCCAAGATGTTGGATGCTACCACCCTGCGTTTGTTGAACCGTCCCTTCGGTTTCCAGAGTGAGTCCAAGTTCCTCTCCAATGACCTCATGAATGTCACTTATTTCGTATTTGTCTTGCAGTGTGCCGCTGCAGGTGTGGAGCTCCAAATCAAAGATGCCATGAAACTTCTACAGATCACTGATGCCTCGCGTTTGCCTCCCACATTCCAGGTGATGAGCTCTTTGAGAAAGTGCGAGCACTTTGAGTCGATTCGCCCAGAGGTAGAACAGTTCAGTAACATCACCCGCAACCACTCCATTAAGCTCTTGAACCCCAATGGTGAGGCTATGGCTGCAAAGATCTATTCCATCACTAAGAATGGAAATTACAGAATGCTTAAACAATACTACGAACGTTTGAGCGCGGCCTCTGTCGAGAACAACCTCCCATTGACCGAAGACACTCTTAATAGAGTCATGAACGCATTCATTGAACTTCACCACTTTTCTGAAGCTCTTGAGGTATTTACCACAATGGCTTCGTCTTTCAAGCCTTCTGCCACTTCGTGGACGTTAGCTATCAAGGCTATGGGACACCCTAAGCATGTTGACTCCTTGAAACCTGTTCAAAAGGACAAAATGGTGCAAACCGTCAAATCGACCCTCCAGTCCATGGAGGCCATGGGTGTGCCCGTCAACGCCAAGGTTTTGGCTGTCGCAGTTGGAGCTATGGCCAATTTGGATAAACAGGAGGAAGTCCAGAAGCTTTTGAGTCAATACAGCAACATCCCTGTTGTCCATTTGACCAGACACAACAATTTGCTTGGTATGATTCTCAACAACGATGTTGCAGAGGCTGAGAAACGCATGAAGGAATACTTCAAAGAGGACCCAACATACGTTCCATCTATCCAGCTCTTGAACTCGTTCTTGACTCACTACGTCAACGTTGCTAATTACAATGCTGCTGACGCCATGTTGCAATTCATGAGTGAGAAGAACATTGAGTCCGACTTGGGAACCATCACCACTGTGGTCAACTACTACTTCAAGTCTTGTAAGAACAACGGTAGAATTCCCGATGTGCACACTGTGCTTCTGGAATTGACCAAGAAGAACTTGAAGTGGGACCCTAACATGGCTGCCACTCTCATGAACGGTTTGACTCTCGACAGCTCGAACTTAGACGCAGTGCGTGCTGTTTTCAAGTTCTTCATTGCTTTGGGTCCTAGATTCAAAAACTCTCCAGCTTTATATACGTCCATGATTCAAATGGAGTTGGATCATGGTGATGTTGCACTTGCCGAGGATTTGTTCTTGTGGTACGATGAGAACCTCAAATCGGACACTCGTGCATGGAATCAAATGATCAAGGGTCTTTTGGTCAACAACGAAAAGAGAGCTGTCAAATTCTATCAGAAAATGGTCACTCATTCCAAGAATGAGCCAAACAACTTCACGTTCTACTACATGCTCATCCACTTCCTTAAAACTGGAAACACCAAGAGAGTGCAATGGGTTCTTGATGAGATGGCTGCGTCATCTTTGGCTGACTTTGGACTGGAGTTGCCATCGAAGGTCACACAATTGAAGCTGCAATACAATGTGGACCAAAGTTTGTTGAGGAGATTATCTTCTGAAGACGTTAAGCATGCGCGATCCTTGTAAATAGCCGGCGCTAGCTTCACTTTGAAACATACACAATAAACACTTTAGCGGAGTAGTATCCATTAACGATATCATTTAAACTATATACTGTGCTGAAAAAGCACTAAATTGATGTGATGGGGGCAGTCTATTGACGGCGAAGATAATACGGCGAAGTAAACCAGATGCTCGCCTTTTTGAATATAAACACAGAACCAAAAAGATTTCAAAACAAATCAGGAATCAGAACAACTTCTAAGGACGGAATCTACTGACGGTCACTGAAGTCGCCCATGGCTCTTCTCCACAAGGGGAAGAACCAGCGCTCAAAGCGGTCACTGGCAGCAGTCACCGAGTCTAGAGCTGGACGTGTGTCCAACATAAAAGCGGGCATGCCGGTATCCTCGTCGTCAGGGGCGCCATAATAGTCTATGACGTAGCGCACCTTTTCCCAGCCCTCGTTACGGCCCTTGGATCTCAAAACAGTCCAGTCATGGCGATCAAACGGAGGTTGTGTGTTGAAAGTTTCGGGGAAAATCTTTCCCAAAAAGAGGTATGTTTGTGCGCGAGGAGACAAGTCATGAGGACGGCCAGTGAATTTCTCAAGACGAGGCTCGACTCTTGTTTCAAGTGTGTGTGGCTTCTCCCAGTCTAAGATTTGTTGCCAGGCACCCTCATTCAAAAAGTTGTGAACATCAACCATGGAGGTGACGGCCTCTTCATCTATACCTTGACCCTTTCCTTTTTTAAGCATTGCATTCAACATTTGCTGTGGAGAAGGATACTCCCAGTTTCCCTGGTCGAGCAGCTCACCGCGGGGAATCAGGGAAATGGTTCTTTCGGTTGAGAGAATAATTTTCTGACCAGGAGCTTTCTGGGAGGAGATGGCCATAGGCATATTGTTGAGAGGGTTGAGAACCTCGATGTCGTCATCGGCAACGACCACCGGACAAACGGCTGCAGTGCCAGAGTGGTCGATCGGACAAACGGCGCCGGGTGGGAACTTTCCGTGTGGTTTACTGGCAGCGTTGGCCCAGAACCAGCCCATGATGAAGATATATATGTGATAGAGATGAGAGATTGTGGGGGAGAAGAGATGATCTGAGGGAGACCCGTACCTCCGAGCAACCGAAGCGATAAATTGGTCAGAAAAAGGGCATCTGGTAATTTTACAATTCGTTTGTTAGAGTTTGTGATATTGTGATTCCAAAATTTTGCTTCGTTTTGTTTTTGGTCACGTCCTTCTGACGGGAGACGAATAGATACAGTAGGGACTAGAGCCAATCACTAAGCAGACAAAGACAATGCAAGACTGGATGACAATCCCCTCTTTTTTTTTTTCTATTTTTAATTCTTCCGCTTTTGTTCAATTCTTCGTAACTGTTGGAATGAAATTCGCGCAAGTCTGCTACTGGCGCCGGATTCTCGTTGGCGAACACTGGTCTGGGTTCAAATCGGGAACGCTCAATGTGGAAGATTTCAGACCCAATCCAGACTTGGACCGTCCAGCCAACGGCGAAAATCCTCCATAAAAACCAATCAAGCATAAATTTCAAACCTTATTCCAACTCAATTTTTGGGGACGCCCATTAGGCTTCGTATTGTCTCTCAACCCAAAATACATTCATACCCCCCAAGCAAGTAAAACAATCACATTCCGCACCCTGTCGATACCCCTGGACTTTAGTCAGTCACGGATTTGAGGATAATGAACGGTTGCAAATTCCAACGAGTGGGTACATTCTTCATTCATGATGAACGGCTGTCAATACTACCTCGTTGCCGTTACAATCGCACCCAATCGGCTGATCCATCACCTTGACAACGTATGGACCTGGCCGGAACCTAAAAGGTGGGCTGTCCACCAGAAACGAATGATTACAGCCAAGGATTTTCTGAATTAGGGCGGTGGGTGAAATTGAGTCCTCATTTACAGTCTGTGTCTGCAGACTTAGGGCTCCCACACAGAGGATTTCTGCAGATACATCCGATGATTTTTCCGCTTTAGTTGAATCATCAATCGATTTTAGCCACATTCAGTAAACTAGCCACAACAACGTTGCCTTTCGGTCCTTTGTGTTAAAGCGCCCAAGGGTTTTGCCGGAACTCAATAGGCACTAGTACAGATGCACCTTTGCCTCAGTTAGCCGCACATTCCGGAGGTCCCATACAGGCGCCACACAGGAACCATACAAGCACTTCCCACCGTACAGGTGCCACACACCTCGTCATGGGATGTACACAGGAGCAACATCTATTTCATGCACACTTTCTGTCTCACCTCTAAAGTTGAAGAATGCCGTTTTCGTCACCGCCGACTATCGCCGGCCAATTGAGAAGCCATATCTTCCAAGATATGCGAAAATCTCTCCTTTCGGTGATATATGCGTGCCACAAAGTGGACAACGCGCCGTATGGAGGCTGCGTTTTTCCCGCCATCTGAGACATTGTAAATTATGCACATGGTGAGTGCGCCCAAAGCAGTAATAATAGGTGGGTTCTTTGGAGGTGTGGGTACTGACAACCAACGAGTGTCATGAATAATGGCTATGGACTGGAAAATATGAAGGTTGCAAAGTTCAACAAGAGTCTCAAGTCTCTGACTTCTGATGAAAAAACAGAGATCTAGGTCTAGACCTCGATTTCGGGGAAAAAGCCCTGCTCGTCTGGTCCAAGATATTCCCACATGAATGTCGCTTCTATAATTGCTCAGGGTTCAAAAGCCACATAAGAAATACAAGTTAAATGTTCAGACACAAAGTTTTGGATTAGCGGCTAGCGGCTTTTCCAATGTAGTGATGGAATAGCAATCATTTGGTTTACGTTGTTTCTTGACAGGGCGATGCAACTAGGTTCTCACCCCCCACGAACATAAATACGGTTTTATTTGTCGCGCATGTCCACCCATTTGCTACATACACAATTAACTGCATATAGTTACAGACGCGCACATACAAGTGCTTCCGACTTTGGAGACTGTGCAGGCTGCATGGGAGACAATGATTATTCTACAAATGGAGGTTCAAAGCAGACAAAAAGGGATTAAACGGAGAAGAGGCGTAAATG
This sequence comes from Australozyma saopauloensis, assembly GCF_035610405.1. Lineage (NCBI taxonomy): Eukaryota > Fungi > Ascomycota > Pichiomycetes > Serinales > Metschnikowiaceae > Australozyma > Australozyma saopauloensis. The sequence goes on from NC_086138.1 coordinate 89,036, forward strand.
CTAATGTTAATGCTCACTCCATCTAAATGCATCTCAATCCGGAGAAATTGGAGGTTTGGGCGATTATTTATTGCGGAAATCTGTAGTGTTTCTTGAAGTTCGCACATATCGATGAGCATCTATGCAACTACGGAGAATTTCGCACACAGAATGGAGAGCATGGAAGGGAAAAAGAGTGGGGATAAATGGACGAAAAAGGAGGTTGATAGGTTGTGGCTTTCAGGGGTTGAAGTTACATGGGAGGCCCTTGAGAAAGCTAGAAACAAATTTTACCGCCGGCCCCTATCACGCCATTGAATTATGCCAATTTAAGCGGGGTCCTAGGTTAGAATACCCCTCTCCCCCTCGGAAAGTGGATCTTTTGACCGAATAGGGCATAAATAGGGTGCGCAACCGGTCAATTTAAGATATCGTGCATGTAGGCACCGAAATCGCATCGCGCTTAAAAAAGCTCTAAAAGTACGGTCAGTGATTACATTGATGTACACCTAGATAAATGATTGAAATCGACTGTTCAACACAAAACTTGAATTTATCGTAGTTTGGCGGTGAATGAGGGCCGTCATCAATGACGCGACAAAGAGTGGAGGGCCTTGGCTCGCGCGTTGCCAATCCTCTGTGGCTAAATCTACAAACCACGCAGGCGCATTTTGGATCCGAGGACGGCTTTCTTATTTAGGAACCAGTTTCAGTGGGAACATGATTACGAGCCGTTGGTTTGCAGTGAGAATTGTCCAATGTGATGTTGAGGTTTAGTGGTGTGAAATTTAAGTAGGTTATTGTGTGGCACTGTTGTGGAGCACTGAAGTACTGAAGCACTATGAATTTGAAAGAAGCATGGACCTTGGATAATGTTTATAGAGACAGTGGTATAAGTATTAGGGTCAGAATTCATGATGGGAAAAGCTCGAACGGAGCCAGTTTAGGCTTCGACTAGGACATGATGCTACGATATGATTTTACGACATGATCCTCTGATACTACAATATAAGGTGTATGCCGTAGTAGTATGTACAACAATAGAGCTTTTACAATGATATGATACCCTGATATGATACTCTGATATGATACTTTGGCGGGAAATGAGACTCTCATTTGGTATGATACTATACCCTGCGCACCTAGACGAACCGAAGCGGTAGCGTGATGTTATGATACCCTGATACAAGACATACCATGCATACATGATATGGTACTACACACTATAGAGTGTTCAGTAACATCCACCGCCGTAAGGTCGACCAGAAAACTCACATCGCAAAACTCTCACAATCGTAAGTCACAAAAAAGGAACACCACCCAAACTCATATCACAAACACCACCGACTCTCAAATGCTGAAAATTCACATTTTTCACATTTCTCGGGGCTAGGGCTGCCGAGATCGGGACTGGCGCCGCTCCCAATGAAATCCCGTATGCATTGTTCGCACCCATTGTTTTACTATACCACGGAAATGCGGACGGGATCGTAACCTAACTTTTCTCATCAAAAAAAAGAGGCCCAAATAGGGCCGTAAATGAGACATCTACTGCATCGTTACCAGCAAATGATAATTCAAAGTTACGCTTCATGAAGATCTTAATTGAGATGATACATCTCTAACACGCAAGACTAGGGAAGACTGCACCACTCATTCGCGACCATTGATACATGGCACATCACACAGAATCTGAGCTGGCAATCTTTACATGTTAAACACCACTTAAAGCGTATCGGAACAATGCATTTGCATTGGCTGCAAATGTCATCCATTGTCTGAAAGCCACCTGGGTCAACGTGTCAGGTGTCATGGTGAAGGAACTGCAAACAAGCTTGCCCTCGGAAGTCTTGATGCATCTACTGCAGCGGCTAAACACATACAGGCACAGCCAATGAATTGACACATCCTTCGTACGCACACGCACGACGCCTATATCACAGGTTTGACACTTGTCGGCTACTGCGTGCATAGAGTCGCAAGGAGAGATCGCCTGTGTGCCTGCTCTACACTGCAGGCCGTTTATGAACATGCAGGACAAGGCGCTTAGGTTGCAAAAAACATCAAAGTCAGGTAACCATTGTGTCACGTCCACCATAGAGAATATAGGATTGAAGGAGTCGGTGTCCGCATTTATCGCACCCCTTTAGAGCTCCTTTCTTGTCGAAGTGATCAAATTTTGATCTGATCGTCCCACGGATATGTGACTCCGCACCATCCCGGTAGTCAACAGACCCACTCAGAGATAACGGAAGGAGCCTGTGTTCTCGATGCACGGCGGTGAAAAGTGGGCGACTTGTCGGACAATTTCGAGAAAGGGGGAATGTAGTTGCAAATTGGATTTGGTGAGGTTGGAGGTGAGCCTGGCTAGACGTCATACCTACATACCTACACAATCTTTGTGATTATTGTCGCTGGTGCTTGTAGCCATTGGATGGGCGAGGGACGCCCTAGTGATCCGATCATTGCGTCAATGAATCGGGGAGTGTTATCTGGAAGTCGTAGTGGAGACGCGGTCCAACGGTAGTTTCCTGTGAAACTCACTTAGAGGCTAGCCAGACCGAGTTGCAGAGCGGCTCATTTGGATTGAAGATTCGGCCAACTTCTGTGTGTTATTATCTAAGCGGACACGCATTTCTTTTTGTTGAATTTCGTGTGGTGAGCAAGTCTGTGGCGCCATACTACTGGCGAATCTGGATCAGCATCGAAGGTGAGATTGCATGATAGGAAGGGGCTGGAGTGATTGAGGGGATGATTGTTGCCATGTTATCAATTCAGGGTTTCTGTTTTGATTTCATAAAAGCTGTGGATTAGAGCAGATTCGATTGTCGAATCAGGGACTACTACGTCACCAGCCAATCTGCACTAATTAATGTGGCCTTGACGCTTGTGTGGCTATGTCAATCGAACAGTTCAATGCAAAGGAAGCAAGGAGATAAGAGCCTGGTAGTCTATTTTTGACTCGAATTAGGCAATTGTGTGTTCCATTTTGAGCGCTGGGCTTTGTGGAATTACCCATGGAACTATATTCGAGCCACCGAACGTCCGCGCTGGTTATGAAGCTATGAAATCGCCTTCAAATCTCCACTCTAATTTATGAAATATGCTATTTTGAAGTATTTACGAGGGTGTGACGTCGTGTCACACCTGAAGCTACAGAATATTCCATCAAACCACACATGTCGCTGTAGTTTGTTTACGCAAAAAATCTCGGAACAGCATATGAAACCTTCTATGAAGTATCGAAGTATCCCAATGTCCTTTTATGTAGCGGTAGTATATCCCAGAAAATCACGCATCTAGCTTCAGAGACTCCAATAGAATCTGTCATGAGGCGAGCTACTGAATGGATAATAAAACTACCAACAACACACTGAACTTGCACGCAACCCCCAAAGAATTCGAATAAATTCGAGAAGTCTCATACAACCTCTCACAATGGATCAATTAACAGGCCGACACGAGTTGTAGTGCTCTCCCAATCCATACGAGTGCTTGTAAAATGCCACATACAAACGATTGCGCTCGCCCTCAGCATTGAAGGTAATTGGTGCGCCGCCAGCAGTCAATACCTCCACTGCACAGTCATACACCTTTGATAATGCTAGAATTTCCATATCAGACCCCCACATCGCCGTCGTTTCGAGCTCTTGTGTGTACTCGTCAACGTCACGGATGGCCATGGTCTCCTCGTCGAAGAGATATGGAATGAAGTCATCCCTATGATCCCGAATATAGTTTGCGGCTGTGCTTCGAAGGCCCTCCACTGTGACATCGTTGTCATTGTGTCTGAGTCTGAGTTGGTCACACAAGGAGCGGAACAAACAGTGGCCATCTGGTTGGATTTCGTATAATTCTAGGTCCCTGCTTTCCATCAAACGATTCATAGTCTCTGCCTCCATAGCTCTGTAGTCGGGCGTGGCAGCGGCTTCTGAGCGAGCTTCTGCCCGGATAGCCTCTTCCTGTGCTTGTCTTTTGGCGAGTCTTTCTTTGGCCCTGTTCCTCTTTTTTGGCTTCTGTGTGGGCGTGGACTCATCGTTCACGACTTGTGCGGGCGTTTCGAGGTTCATGGCGGCGAGAAGCTGCTCCGGAGTGATTTCTTCAGTATCATTTTCGTTACTTTCGCCGTTTTTCGTCAATACATCTTCACTTTCGACATTGGAGCCAGTTGCACCACTCAATTGGGATTCTTGAGCCAAACTTCCACCATTCATACTGCACACCTCAGCATTTGCATGATCAGAATTTGTTTGTAGAGGATTATCTGTGGAGTTCAGCTCAAATTGCTCAACTTCTGTCTTTTGACGAGCATCCAAAGAGCTCTGGAGATCTGCGCATTGGGACAAAACAGTCTTGCGAGTTTTTTTCAGCGCTTGCTTCTTCAAGGCGGTGATCTGTGCAACGAGCTCTCTTTGCTCCTTTTTGTGTTTTGCTAGTAGTTGTTCCATCTGATATGAGATGAGGTAGGTGCTAGTATGGAAATGGTCAAATGTGGAGAAAAACAAAAATATTTTCAAAATTACAAAATTACAAAAGGATCAACTTTCTCGAAATCAGCTCGGGGATTCCCATGATTTGGTGTATTATTAGGTGTCTGGACCAAAAATCAAAGAGTTGGAACTGCACGAACCAAGCAAGGAAGATAATGCAAATTTACTTGGTTGACGGTTCAAAGTGTATCATCGCAAACTACAGGCCAATACATAAATCTGGATTTTCGAGTCGGTGCTCAATCTATAATTTACGGATTCTCAGAGAGACGCCCACAAACGATATCTGTGCAAGCAATTAAAGTGATTCTTGGACCGGCGTATCAATGACAGCACCGGAGACTTCATGGAAGCATTCCCGATTTTCTTCACCGAGTCGAGATCGGGCAATTGATCGATCTAGGCTCACACGGCCAGCTTTTAGCCGAAATGAAAATGGAATGTTCAAGGGATGGGCCGGAAAGTCGGGACAATTCAGCTGCCGTCTGGAATGAAACATTCGAATTGCGACGTAATATCACATAAAGCAGCATCTATTTAAGCTTTTACTGAAAGGTTGATCGAAGTACGGCAAAATTGACACCTTGAGCTGAATTATATTTCCGAAGCATGAAACTGCAGGGAGGCTTAAAAGACGGCCCATGCGAAATTCAATTGTTCTTTTACTGCATATCAACAGGTGGAATGTCGTATGAGTAGTATATCCTGCATATCAGGCTCGCATATCAACCGGTCTCTGCAGATCCACCACTCGGATTAGCCGCCGAAACGGTTGAATTCCCTCAGCCTGCAGACACAAGAAATTTGGAAGAATTAGGGCTGATCAATTGAAGAATCACACAAGACGTTTAAGTGCAATTGCATTGCATTCCAAAACATTCTTCAGACCTAGCAACGGGAAACAGTCGGCATTGTGCAGCGCCGCCTTTGGGAGATAGAGCTCACTTCGCAAAGCCACCGAAATTTTCTTCCTTTGCCATAGTTGGCGATATTTAGAATGAGCTGGTCTTTCAGTGCTAGGGAATGTTACCATTAAGTAGAGACCTCCAAGAGGTCACTCGAGCAATCTATGTTGGGGCGTGGCAACCTTCAAAAACCACTTAGCCGAATACGGCAACTTGCTGATCCGCCCGGCATTGTCAACTGAATCGCAGACCGTCCAAGATTTGCAGAGGTCAGTCCATGAGTAGCTATTGCAGATACGCGGCTAAATGCAGCAGCACGCATGGACGAGGTCCTTGTGAATAGGGGTGGGCGGCCAATGAATCTTGCGGCACACAAATCAAACCACTGATAAGCAAGGCCACAAGCAAGACAACAGTTGTGAACATCTCCACAAAAAGTTTTGTTCGGAGCCAAAAATTCGCCAGAACGACCACTAAAATGAGTGTTAGCCCACCACCACAATCACCTTTAAAGTCAGTCGTGAGAAAACATAATGCCACGCACGGGTTTCTTTTTTTAACGGCCTCGCGCACGAGCGTCAAAAATAGCGGCGATGCCGAATTGGATCCGCCTCGCAACCGGAAAAATGCACCACTGGCACAGTCCAGCCATGACGAATTCCCTCCAGAAGTTTGTCTTCGACCTAATCGCAGAGACAGGCTCTTATCACCGGACAATTTGCTGTTCTAGATTTGCTTTTCTGCAATTGTGGACAGGGAAGCCTTTCACCCGCAATTGTCCTAGTTAGGGCTAAATAAGGTGCGTCTATAACTCAAAAGATTTTCACCAGGACTGCAGACAATTCCGGCTCTTCGCCTACCAACGATACCATATCACTTACTGGTACATAACAATTGCGGAGACATGAAATCCTACAGACAGTTTCTGCCAGTGAAAATTGCAGCGAAAAGTCCGTGCGCGAAAATACATTGTGTGGTGTGAAGCGGGTGTATGCGTTTAAATTCACACCAGTAATTCCTATGTAATGTATAATGCACGTCCTGCAGAATGCGATCTCTAACCGGACCAAATTCCTCATTTGCGGAGAACCATGCGTCAGCTCCTTTTAAGTATGACGTAGTGGTTGCCGGCCGAATTTCATCGCAAGATCTGAGACAAAAAGACGTCCAAACTGGACCGGCACGATTCAAGAGCTGTGGGCAAGGCCATTTTTTAGTAGTTGGTTATTAGTCGCCCAGTTTGGTCCAGGATAGATGGACTTTAATGATATAATCTATTTAGTAACGGACATTTGTAGTGCGACGAGCAAAAAAAATTTCCCCCAGCTGCACAATGTATGCCTAACTGTAAGGTGAGGCCCGCAGCACTGTAGGCGCACAGCTCATTAATTTAGACAACCCTGCCTGAAGTTAGGGTTTAAGCAATGGTTTGTTAGGGCTTGGAGGACCACTATTGGAGAAGCTTGAGACGTTTGCTGACACCAGCGCCCCTTCCAAGAGGGGAATATGTCATGTCGGTTTTCCATTTCTCACTGGCCACCGGTTAGTTATTTAAGTGGAGAGGGTTAGATGGGGCTTGGAGGGGAGAAACTTAAATTGGAGCATGGGATGGTGGTGAAATGCCAATGAGCGGAACTGTGGAGCTGTGGGTGTAGAATGGGTAAAGCTTAATGCGGCGGAGAAAGTTGCAGACGGTGGTCATTCGTAGGAGCTGTAGGTAGAGGATGAATTTGCACCCGCTACACTTCACTATCATAATGGACGTGCTCTGTAACGCAATACACAATTCTGCCTTTGCGGACTTTAGCGCCTTCAAATTATTTTGATGCCCTTGGTTCTCTGGCGACCGCAATTACTTTACCGAATTGAGCCTTAATTGATGTGTCACTTTGCTAGCTGTCACCGGGTTCGCAGAAAACGTCGTATAGCAAGGGCCAAAAGCAACTTTTGGTCCCTCTTAACCAGCCAGAAATTGCCCAATCCGGCTTAATTACAATTGCTAGAACCTAAATTGCCCCTCAAATATGATCTTCTTCTCTCTTGTGTGTCTGATGCTTCTGCCCTAATACTTAATATTGCCTACATACACAGACGCATAATGCAAGCACTACATTGCCTAAATTGAGTAAGCGATCCGATTGGCACACCAGTTGACCTTGGCCAACACCTTCTACATAATTTCAAGAAATGCATGACGTTGTTTCGCTTCTAATGCCGACTTTACACTGTCGTCAAGTGCCTAGATTTGCTGATCTAAAGCCAAACCCACCTCTACAACCACACAACCACACAACCAATCAATGTGGATGCGGCAACTACTACCACCGTATCGACCAAGCAGGTCATAATCGATACTCGTGACGAGGTTTGGTCACAAGAATGGTGGAGTCTAGGTTTATGGCGCCAAGTGGGCCTCAATTCTCGTTGGGCGAAACATGACAATGTCTATGTTTCAAAAGTTCGCAAGTGAAAAACTGATTATTGATGTTTTGCCCGAACAGAATGTCGAAATTGTGGAATGTACCACTCCATTCCAGCCTCTATTCGCTCTACATACCACAATCAATGAAGAGGGCTAATAGGATGGCTTCCGACCGGCATACAGCCATGGGTATGCCTGAGCAAGATAAATGTCGTACAACAGCGTGGTGCAGGTCTGGTGTCTAGCAAATGAGTGCCGTGCATCAAATTGTGCCGGAGAAAGACACCCGTACACCCGACAAAATGTCGTCTGCCGGACGGGGAGGGCAATGTCTCACCACTCACAAGAGGGAATGGAGGCTGAGAACTGCAGATAGCTACCCTCGGGACCCCAGCAGGCACGCCACACAGCCGCTCATGCATGGTAGATAGCCGACACCCCGCATGAGTGAGATCTGACCGGACAACAAGCGCCATGCATTGTGCATGAAATTGGATTTCACCTTGTGTGAATACAGCACCCGCTGCGCAGGCGGCTAAACCAGGGCGTCAGCTCCTTTTCCCACATCCCTACCACTTAACCCCCTACGCGTGCTGCAATGGCCGCATGTACTCCTAGGTGGTTACACCGCAGCCAAAGCCAGGCACTGCACAAAACGCCCACTGCTGCAAATCAATATCGTCTATATATATTGTTCACATCTGCTCCGCTCTCACTTTTTCCTCCACCGACATTTTGCACTAGTTGTATTCTTCGGCTCGTAGTCCTACTCCCGTTGGCTCTTTTGGTTTCCCCCTCCACTGATCCTCCTCTTCTCCTCTCTACAATCTTCTGTTGACTTTGTTCTTCCCTTGTCTGTCACATCAAAAGAACTGACTGAACAAGCGGCCGTAAGTCTCCAGCGACCTTCCTCCTCTAAGTTGACGTTCATTTTTTGTTAACGATTTTCCCGTCCGTTTTTTTTTTATTACCTTTTTCTTTTTCCTCCCTCACAGCCACCAAAAATGGATGTCTTAGACGGAAACCCTCTTTCCCTCGAAGCCACCTCCACCATTCCCTCATCGCTTCTCCAGCCTCAACTCCAGGGACTCCTTGGCGAATACGTGGCCCACAAAAATCAAATTGACGAATACAAAGATGAAATGCTCCAGCATCTTCTCCTTATGGAACGGTTGGGAAGACCTTCCTTGGAACAGATGCAAATGCAGCCCGAGATCACCTTGAGAATGCGCCCTCTCCTTCTCGATTTCTTGATGGATGTCATCAACAAGCTCGGCTTGTCCAAGTCAACTTTCCCACTCACGGTCAATTTGATTGATCGGTATGCACTGGTCAGAGTGGTTAAAAAGAAACACTACCAGTTGTTGGGACTCACTGCGTTGTGGGTTGCATGCAAAAACTTGGACGCCAAGACTCTGATCCCTCGCCTCGACGATCTTTGTCGTTACTGCTGCCGCTGCTACGATCGTTCGATGTTCTTGGAGATGGAGAACCATTTGTTGAAGTCGCTCGACTGGCTCGTCGACACTCCAACGGTTGACACGTTTGTGGACGTGTACATCTACCTGTTGTCTCCCTACCGCTTTTTAGCTGGCTCTAAAATGTCTCACCGGGAGTGCACCACCGTTAAGATTGTGGCCACTTACTTGTGCGAGTTGGCCCACTTCTACCCTCACATTCATTTCCACTTCCTGATCCCGCAGATGGCCTTGGCTGCCATCCTCATGTCCAGCATGGTGTTGCGTGTCTGCTCCAACGACGACTTGCCTGGTGTTTTGACCCACATCCTGGACGAGTCGGGTCTGGTTCTTCTCACCATGCCTCAGTTGGACCACGCGTTCCTGCTTCTTACTAAGGTTTCCAACCGTCCACCTCCTTCGCTCAAGACAAAGTACTTCAGTGATGACTCCAACTGCTTGAACTTGGCTGCCATTTTGTCTCCTCTCAACGACATCATCCAGAAGGACCTTCCTCTCCAGCTTCCAACTCCTTTGGAACTCCAGGATGGTGCTTTAACTCCAACTTCTCAAACAAACTCGTCGCCACTCCCTTTGACCCCTCAGTCTGAGGACCAACTGTCATCGTTGGTGCTGCAGACTGCTTACATTCTCAACAACTTGACCACAGGTGGGTCGGCTGGGACGAACGGTGTACCTGTCGCTGCTGCTGTTGTTGTTGGTGCCGAGAACACTGTCGTGCAAACATTGCTCGCCTCCGAAGAACTCACTGGTGAGAAGTCCTCTGCACTTACTGCTGCCAACCCTGCTGCGGCTTTTCCGCTGCCATCCCTCCTGCCGGGTCAGGAGGGTGTTAAGAGAAAGGCTGATGCCGAAGAGGCTCCGGCCAAGAGACCTAAGTTGGTAGCGTAGATATTCGATATAATGTTAACGAAAGCATATAGATTAATTTAAGTCATCCACTACTATTACTTGTTGAGTGTAGATTCATTTGGAGCCGATGTGTTTGCTACTACATTGTATGTTCTCATTCATTCCGTGATATATGTATTTCGATTTGAAGATGGAGGTTCTTGAGGAAGCACTTAGAAAATCTATATGAATGAGAACTTCTCTCCCAGCAAGGAGCATTCTTCAAAGGATTTGGACATCTATGTACCAATTTTAAACTCGATAACGCTTGACCTTGGTGATATGTCGTCTGAAACTAACTCCTTCGACAGAAGATACAACAGTACTGTCTCAATGAACAAAGACTCGAAATCGAAGAAATGAACACCAGAAACAGCGAATAGCAATCTTTTCGATCATACTTTGCGCATCTTCATGTCCATTTGTCTTCGAACTGAACTGATTCCGGAGTGCAAATCCAAATGTCTCAAACTGGACTCAACTTGTTCCGTTACACCAGAATTTGAACCGTCAATACATTTCCAACCACACAATTGTCTTGAACCGATCGTCGCCCGATCCCCTCCCTGAAAAGAGTCGTCTATCCCTTTCAAGAGAGCCGTCCAACTACATCCAGGAAATCCACAGTTTGTGGCTTACACAGGGGCTTAATTGGCAGAAAATCACGGCTTATGCAGAGTACCGCGTTTGGTGATCAACATTCACATGGCATTGCGTAGATTGGACTGCTGAAGAGGCTATTTCCTCGTTGCAGTAATCGAAACCACGCCATGAGCAACCACTTCATTTCTCGAATCAATAATCTACTCTTTCAAGTCAGTCAGTGAGAAGCACTTGAGCCCGGCTTTCGCTTTGCGCTTTAAGGTGCGCCTAGCGAGACTTGGCTTTGATCTTGGTCTCCGTTCGAACGGCTACGTTCTAGAACACTGCTATGCCGAAAATTCACGCACAAGAGGTTGAAAATTGGCTCCCATTTGTGCCGAACTCCTCCTCGTTTTACTAATATTGCTCAGCCCGAACGACTGCTTCCAATAATTTCATTTCTGCCCAGGGCTCCTAGCTTCGGTCCTGCGGCGCTAATGTCAGATATTAGTGGATTTACATCACAAAAACGTTCCCAAACGGAGATTTTTGTCGCCATACACTGCATTAATTGTTCCTTTCTCACACATCTCGCCCACAATCTTTCTTCATCTGTACTTCTTGAACTTTCGTTATTTCCTAATCTTTGGAATATCCTGCAGACAACACTATTACCTGATCTGGTGATACTTAATTTTAACCATAGTACAAGCCAGAATGTCTTCTAGCGCCCCCCAGAGGAAAAAAAAAGTGCTCGTCAATGGCTACAGTGGATTTCGCATCCCTCAAGAAGCCACTGTGGCGGCTTCGGCGGATCCAAAAACGTTTTATACGGAGTTTATTGAGTCTAGAACTCCAGCGGTAGTGAAGCATGAGGTTCCCATCGCTATAGCAGATTTCAAACTCCTGCAAATTGAAAAACGGCTTCAGTACGATGAATTGTTGCAGGTTGAGCGAAAAGTGGCCTTTGGTTTTGGCCTGGGTACGCAGCGTGAGCTGAAAACGCTTTCTCAGATCGTAGACAAGTTGAAGCTGGGAGATGATACATATTATTTGACTACACAGTATGAGGCCGAAGCTAGCGATGAGGAAATTGATGAAAGCGATGACGAAAGCGAGGCTGACAGCGCTTTGGGGGGTCTTTTGCCAGCTGCGAATGGAGGCGAAGATTCGTCAGAGGAGTCGGATTTTCCTGAGGATTTGGACGGAGTTGACGACTTCGATGAGATGAACGACTCTGGAAACGATGTTTCTGGAGATTCTGACTCGGAAGAGATCGACACATTCACCTCTGAGAACTACGTTGTTCCTGAGTTTGAACTCACAGAAGAAGCGGCTTTGAGCAGAGTCAAGACGCTTCTCCAGCCTCCATTGACCAACGTCGTTCATCATGGCGCCTTCCCCATTGTTCCGAAACAATTTGAGCCCTTGGTAACCCAGCAAATAAACCTTTGGATGGGCTGTGCCTCCAAGAGCTCTTCACCAGATTTGAAAAACCCCACAGTGGCTTCTCTAGGTAAGTACGTGCCAAAAGGAAATTCCTCTGGTCTTCATCATGACCACGCTGACAACTTATATCTCCTAGTTGAGGGCGCTAAAAGGTTCACCTTGTACCTGCCCGGCGATGCAGAGAAAATTTTCACAGTGGGGAATATCAGAAAAGTTTATGCCAATGGACTCATCGATTACTGTGCTGATGAAAAAGCTCCATTTTGGCGTCCGCTTCGTGCAGATGGTGCAATGATCCTGGACTGGGCTGCTTGGAAATTAGAACAAGATGGAATATCCGAAAAGGAGAGAAAGTACCTTGAGGATGCACTCAAAATGGACTGTTACGCAAGTACAGAGGATGGAAGCTCGAAAAAGAGCAAGGATGAGCCAGAGGTTAAGATGGACCCTCCTAGTTTCCTGACAGTTCCTCCCATTCTTGCCCACTTGGACGAAGTTGATGATCCCGAGGCCAGAGAGGCATTGAAGGCATTTGCAGAAGAACATTTCCCTGGCTTTTTGTCTTTGAAGAAAATGGAAGTCTGGTTGAAGCCAGGGGATATGCTCTACCTTCCAGCGGGTTGGTTCCACGAGGTCACCAGCTTTGGTGATGATGAAAATGCTCAGCATGTTGCCCTCAATTGGTGGTTCGTTCCACCCGTTAATAAAGGCGCTTTGCCGTACGAAGACGAGTATTGGGCCGGAGACTTCAAGGCTACTTTGGCTGCTCTTGAGTGGGCCAAAGAAAAGCAAAACAACGATTTATAGAGACTAACGATATTAAATAATGACATTGATTAATGACGATGATTTCGATTTACAAAGCAATTGTGGTTTGTTTCATGGACACCACCAACTTGGTCGAGTAGGCCAGTTAATAATCAGGATATGTGGGACTGATAAGCTTTGAAAAACCGCATTATATATCATTCCCGGAAACAGTACCAAAAGAACTGTGACAATTCCACGCAAAATCGAAACATTTTGTTATGATTTTTCGGTTTCGTTCTGACTTTTCATTACCCTTCCATACTCATGTGGTAGTGGCCCCTTTTCTGTGCCAAGTGAGACACATGGCTTACAAAAAAAAATCGAAGCGCCAATATAATCCCGCAAAGTTCCAAGTAAAGTTCGTCGGGGAAATCAAGCGGCTCTGCATCACTGTGGATCAACGGCTCTGCAGGATTTTGAATTCTAAAAAAAGGCAAAAATCTGTGCAGGTGCATGGACTGAAACAAAAGCGGTGGTTTAGGGGTAATTGGACGCAGGGTAGATAAAAGTCTCGTTCTAAGTTGAGATGGATTTTGGTTATGAAAATGCATCATGGACTTTCACTCCTGGACTACAGAATCTGCAAGTGAAGGTTGTGATGGCAAAAAGTTTCATCTAGACCATGAGACCACATGAGCGACATTTGTTGAAGGTGGCTAGACTTGCAACCGTAAAAATAAAAATAGACTCTTTGGAAATTGGTGATTGAGTGGGTCAGTGAGGACTACATCGTTGGCGTATCTGTGACTTGAGTAGTTGCCAGAAAAGGTCACCAAAGCACTCAAACATTGTGATATACGTACCTGCCCCCTATCAATAGGAATGAAGGGCACGTCTTCTTGATTTCATTGGATGCCAATGAGATCTATGATGTAGTAATGTAGACAGGACAAGAATTCTTCAGAAGAAAGGCTGAGGCATAGATGAGAAGTAGGAAATATCAACCATTCAAATTGATTCGCTGATCCAAATACAAATGTGTTAAAGATAATGCTCGTGATAAAAAAACCGAAGGGTCTGCCGTATACCGACATTAGAAGAGTTCAAGGCATTGGTTTCAGAGTGATCCAAACACATCTTTTTTCGCTCTCTCAGCTAATAATCCAAGCAATTCAGAATGACTTACCTGATTAAGCAGTCTGCTTCTCTGTTTAAATTCCATGTACAAACTTTCGCGTTCTAACTGGAACTCAGTGGAACCAACTGTCCGATGATCATCACGATCTCTGCGCTTTCTGTCACCAATGCTAGACAAATTGAGCTTGTTAATAGGCGGTTCACGATAGTCAAGTTGGATAGGACCCAGGTCTTTTCTCATTAAAACCATCTGACTCGTACTTCTAGACACAGAACTCTCTGAATCGAGAGCTTCTAAGTTGCTGACACTGCGATGATCCATCTCGTCCTTCTTGTCTTTGTCTCCCTCATCATCTTCATCGTCATCATCTTCATCGTCCTTTCTCATCCCATCATCATCTTCATAATCATCATCCTCATCATCCTCTTCATCCTCGTCTTCTTCATCTTCATGTATGATTGTGTGTTGGTTGCCCAATCTGTCGTTGGCAAGACCAAGGCCACTGGGCTGACAGCTCGCGCTTCGGCCACGTACCATGGACTCAAAGAGTGCATTGAAACGGCTATTTCCGCGTGTTTCCCTATGACCCGCATAAGTATCCATATTAGCCGAAAAGTCTCCCAATTTCTGAGACAAACGGTGCGTGTAGTCATCTAACCCTGTCAGTGGAATTGCCAAGTTCGAAACCCACGACTTATTGAGGATCTGATCCACCAATGCTTCGTCTCTTGGGCTCTTGAAGAGCTTGATATCGAGTGCGTAGTACTGATTGGAATGTGCGCCCAAATCTCTCCTTTTGCGAGCGGCACCTGGCTCGTCTGTACGGCCAGCAGTCTTCAGGGCATCACTAGGTACATGTCCAACAGGAAATGTTCGGAATGCTCCAATTTCAACCTTTCCCTGATTTGCAGTCTGTATGGGATCTACTACTATGGCCAAATACGGATCCTGGAAGTTCTGATTCAAACTCTGTGTCGCAACGTCTATCCCACTAAGCCAACACCCATATCCTGGATGAGAGTGATACCATCCAACAATGCTATCTTCAATTCCCACACTTTTCAACAAGTCCAAGTACTGAACCATATACTCATAAGCCTCACTTTGAGCATTCACTCGTGTCTCCGTACCTTCGACGGGTAGTGAATACACATCCATAACAATAAACAGATTGCGAATGATCTTGCCAGTCATCATCCCCATAACTTCAATCAGTCCTCCCAGTTTCGCGTGGACAGCCATTTTTACCAAAGCCAACGTCAGAATCAACACCTGGCTGAAATAACGCGGCAGCAGATTCCATGGTCGCGATTGGATGGCATCTTTATCTGTTTCGAGCTCGTGGAGTGTGTGCGCTAGCGATTTTTTGGAGGAAAGTGTGTAATCCAACGGGACCTCGATTGATTTGAGGTTTGCGGCCCGAGTTTCTGTCACTAAACGGTGTAAATTACACTGGTGTGAAGCTTGCATTTAGTTGAACAATACTAGGCAGAAATTGGCCTAATTGGACTGGGCTAGATCGTGTTGGCGAGTGAAAGAGCGGGATGAACCTCTCGAAATGGTGGATCTGGGGTAGACGGAAGTAAGTGAAATAAAATGGGAGAAATTGATAACCAAAAACGCGCCAAAAATTCACCAAACATACAATTAAATGCTCAAATAAGAATAATATATTTCTTTTTTTTTCTTCGCTCGCCAACTATCCACGATTCTGAACAGTGACTATTATTTTACATCAGACACAAGGTAGTAACGATCCATCTCAGAATCGGAACCGAAGTCAGTAGATCTGTGATTATCAAGCTTGAGTTTTCCCAAATCTCCCTTTCTTGCGCTAAATTCAGATCTTCTGGCTCTTGGCGCTGCTGCCTCTTCCCTCCAGTCAGACTTTGAGAAAGCCTCTGAGAAGCGGTTGCGTGGATTCACGGGTGGTGGTGCTAAGGCAACAGGAACTCGTGGAGACAAATAAACTCGACGCATTTTCTTGGGTGCAGAGTACTTGTACTTAACCTGGATGGTTCTGTCCATGAAAAGCAGATGACTTTCCTGGGCGACGGCACTTGCAGCAGCAAAATCTTCAGCAAAAGTGATAAAGGCATAAGAATGGTCTAATTTGTGAACGATTTGAATATCCTCTATCTTTCCATGTCCAGAAAAGTGCTCCCGAAGCTGCAAGGTACCTATGTCTCCAGGCAACTGACCAACAAAGATAGATCTCCGGTCCAAATTACGCGAGGGAGCAATGTCATCAACATTTTGTGCCCACTCAACCTGGAGAGTCTCTCTCTCCAGGAGGCTAGCAAAGGCCTGTATGGCCTCGTCTCTGTAGGTAAACTTGACAAACCAATTGTGAGACATCAGAAGCAGCGAGTCGGAAGCAACACGACCCAGGTTGGTACCAATGAGAACCAATTCTGTCTCACCAAATGAGCTGGTAATTTCACTCACCAGTTTCTTATCTACGAGCTCGGAAAAGCTCAAGAATAGGGTGCGGTTCACCTTCGCTGGCTCGCAACGCAATTGACGGCCACCGAGCTCACTATCGTGACCCAATGCAATGGCTGTCTTGCAATCTTCGTCATTAGTATATTGAACAAACGCATATGGTCTGTTGATGGGGTCTCTCAACACCTTGACGGAGGAAACGTCTCCAAATTTCTTGAAATGGTCGGAAACAAGACGACAAAGCCTATCGTCCAGTAAAAGGGCAGGGAGACTAGCCACAAACACACAAGCAGAAGGTTTTCCACGCACAACGGTGTTTCTGTTGGGATTCCACCCATTTTTGGGAGTTTGTGACTCGGCGCTGTTTCCTTTCTGAGATTCAGAAGCACCCCGGGAACTGGACCCGTAAACGGTAGCTGCCGGTTTCAAATTTTCTTTGTTATCATGAGGTACATTTGAAAAGTAGTGCCTGGTATTTTTATCGAAGTTTGTGGTGCTGGCTCTGGGAAATCTGGCGTTAGATTCGATGAAATCCAAGCTGTTCAATTCCATTCTAGAGCGCGAGTCCACGATAGAATCTTCAGAAGCGATTCCATGCTTGGAAACTATAGCCATAGTGTAATTTCTGCGATAAGGGTTTTAGACGTGCAATTATGAGTGAAAAAGGAAAGGTACACTTTACTTGAATTGGTATAATGGCTGCAAATACAAGTGCAGGTTCAGTCACACTTATTAAGCCAAAAAAAATTCCGGGAGGATGAATGAAAACTAGAAAAAAAGAAATCTTTTCAGACATTAAAGTACTACACCCCAAACTTATGTATCTCGAACGATAATTCAAGTGGCCCTCTGTTAGTTTTATAACAAAACATGCGATAACCTAAGCACAAAGCAAGGAAATGAACAAAGGAGAAAAAAGAAAATTGAAGGAGAGAGGAGATTGGTTCAAAAGGGTCATAATCTGGAAACGTATAGCAAGGAATTGGTTTGACTCGTTTACTTGGTGTGGCCCGGTTTCACAACTTATCATCTCGTGGTTTTCTCAAATGAAGAAAAAGATGGAAAGAACTCAGAGTTTCCCTAGAACACTATTTCAGGACAGCAAAAAGATTGCAGCACCACAATTTCACACATGGTCTCCCACTGCATTACTCAGTGTGGCTCTAAGTGGCTTGACTAACGTTGATCGGACGGGAAACAGTATTTTCCACTTGATATGGCCGCAACCGGAAGTTTTTCTTTACATGGACTCCCAGCTAATTGTAGGTCAGAGGTAGAGAGAACGCAGGAGGTTCTGTCGGTCTCATTACATAGCTAAATACGGGAAAAAAGATCTACGTCCCGTCCCAACACAAAAACTCCCAATAATGGAGATTATAATCATTCGCGCTTCCAAAGGTTTTGGGTTTGCTGGTCTTTTGTTTACAAAACAAGCTCACTCTTCTTCTCAAATACGAAGACAAAGATCCGAGCACTCCAAAAACTTGAAATTTTTTATTAATTTATTGATTTCGTGAGCAATTGATGCTTTTCTTAATTGTATGCTGCTCAAAAAGGTGACACAGTACTTCGTTGTTCCTTTGCAAGCTATTGAGAAGCTTTGGAAAGCCAGTTTCTTGACACGAAACCCGTGTGATATTTGAAGACCCAAATCTCATCTTTGAAATCAATTATTTGCACAAATTCTCGTGCTTACGAAGATATAGTCGCCCTGTGAACCACCGAGACTACACATTTTGGAGATGATTGCACCCGTACCTCTCGTAAATCGTTGGCTTAAACAGAAAAACCCAGAAATTCCCTTGGAGATGGCAGAAAAATAGCTTCTAGACCAAGTATTGAAGACACAAATGTTTAATTATTTTCATGTATGAGTACTGGTTATTTTCAGCCCCTCTTTCTTTACTTAATGCGAAGGAACACCTCAAAATCGAACAAAATAAGGTAACAAATCCCAATTTGAATCACACGCTGCATGTAAAACTCGCTATTTCTACTTGCTATCTAATTTAACTTTGAAAGGGCTTCCATTAACCGCTCAAACAATTCTCATTTGTTTCACCTTGAATGGTTGACCATGAAGGCTGATAACCTATAGTGAACCAGAAATTTTGATGCCACTACGCTCTCTTGTTCCCTGATAATACTTGTTTCTGCTAAAATCAAAAATGCTTCGTCTCTCTCTCTCTTGTTACTTCGAAGATCTCTGCTTCTCCCACAGATACCCAGAATTTGCAGCCACTCAAAGGGAACCTGGATCAATTTCGAAAAGGCAAAACATGATCTGCTGAATACGAATATGAAAGTTTTTTGCTTCTATGGCTTATCACAAGATGAGCCCATAATCATATTTTGAGTATACAGATTCCATCACTCACGAACAGCATCAGCCAGAAAAAAAATGGCCGATAAAATTAACCCGCATAAAAAGAATGGAACCAAACGAAAATTCTCAGTAAAAAAAGATGCCAAAATCTCGAAATCCCCCAGTATACTCCTAATTCTCTCTAAGCGCGTATGCCCTTACAGGTCCCGTTTTATCGGCATTTACTACACACACCAACATCCACTAACACACCCAAAAACACACCCAAAAACACATCCAACACCATCTATTCTTTTGAATCATATTCATTCTCGCTCATAACCCACTGTAACCCTGCACAATGGCCGTTGTCGAAAATAATACGCCGTTCCAGGTGCCATGTCCAAACGAATCACACACAATTCTCGAGCCGTTTGCAGTGTTCGAGCCTACGGGAGAATCATCTGGGGCCTTAGTCATCCTTAATACAAACTTGGACAAGATCGCGCTTCGCGATATCTGGAGACACTCTCTGGTTCGTGTCTGTGCCGATGGTGGTGCCAATCGGTTGTATGACTTTTTTGATTCGGAAAATGAACGAGAGAAGTATCTCCCCGATTACATCACTGGAGATTGCGACTCGTTGAGAGCAGATGTAGAGAAGTACTACGTTTCGCGGGGTACCATTCTCATCAGACAGTTGAGTCAGTACTCGACTGACTTCATGAAGTCGATCAAAGTGGCTCTTTTGCATGCTAGTGGGGAGTCAGGACGGCGGGCGTTGGCTGGTCCAATTGAGAGCAACAATGGGTTGAGTGATCTTATGTCGGAGGTTTGCCCGCTGCCGGAGATCTCCTTGTATGTTGCAGGCGGCATTGGTGGTCGTTTTGACCAACTGTTCCATCTGATCAATCAACTCTATACCCTGACAAAAGAATACCCAGGGATGGCCATATTTTTCTATACCGAGACAGATGTCATTTTTTTAATACCCAAGGGTGTGAACTACGTGAAATACTCCAGTGTTCTGATCTTTAACACGCTCGAATTGCTTCCTAGATGTGGCCTTCTTCCGTTTGGAAAGAATGTCATTTTGAATACACGCGGATTGCAGTTTGATGTGGAAAATTGGCCTAGCACTGTTGGGGGCGATGTTTCCACCAGTAATGGTATTCTGGGTAAAGATGGCTTTGTGATCTGCACCAGTGAAGACATTGTTCTATCTGTCGAGGTCAGCAGGTAGAATGAAGTCTGAGTTAGAAATGGTTTTACATTAGTGCGTCTGTCCTTTTTTCGTGAAGATAGATTCTATCTGTTGTCTACCCATTCCAGCGAAGAACACACACTCTCTCCTCTGATCCAATACCCAATCACTACCGGGTTTGTCAGACCTACGTGTCAGTCAAATTCTCTCAGAAATGCTTTATCGCAAACACATTTGATAACGATATTTTATTTAGACCATTCTCGATATCTGTTCCCATCTCTTGGCAACACTCCTCTTAATCGTCCTGGGGTAAATCGGCAGTGGAACACAATGTATTTATAAGAATCTACAAAAACAATAATTAAGAAAAGAATACCAGCCTTTCCACCTGAAATTTCAATTCTTTCTCAATTCTACAGTCGGCTTTCTACTCCATGCAGCCTGCACATACTATTCAACCTCATGTTGAGACTATGATAGATGTACGGATGTTTTTACCAGAATAGGTGATTATTAACATGAGTTCGTTATCTGTCATATCTTGGCGTTGCATCCTTACTACCATATTTGAGGCATTTAATTACTATATAAATCCATAGAAAGTCCTTCTTAAAAGGACAGTGAAAATAGGTAATACACTCCTAATATCTAGCTGCTCTAGTAAACAAGTAAGAATCTACTATGTCTGACATTAGGATAATTTCCCTGCAGGACATCCAGTTCGAGCATCATGTGCGCGAGTAAGGTACTAAGTTATCAAGTCAACTGTTAGCCGTGCACTTTACCGTCTATAAACAGTAGTATAGCATGAGTTTTGTATGGCACACTAATAGTCTCGGAGAAGTTGTATCGCAACAAGGCAATCCAGTCACGTTGGGGCATGGTGAGACGTTATCGGCAGGTATGATAGTACTGGTCAGCAGGACTAATCAGGCTGGAAGGACGACATTATCAAGTATTATCTTGGCCATGATGATTATGGTGTCGTCTGTATTTGCTGGACCAATCGAACTCGTCATCCCAACAGACCGACCTGATCCCTCGGATGCTGTGACACCCATCATTACCACAATGTCTGAGACAACGTGTGAGCCCAACTCCATTGATACTCAAAATGATAATGGAGCTCTTGTTCTCTATTCCGACCGTCCCACCGAAACTGCCCCAGTATCTACTAATGATATTGATATGCTATCTGAATCAGACAGTGACGAGACTGAACTCTTTGACACTCGTCGGCGTCCTAAACGACGTGCTGCGCGCGCTGCAGAACAAATGTTTAAGGAATTCGCGTCTGATTATCATTCCGACAACTACAATCGCCGCAAAACTACCCACTCCAAGTTATCCCGAGTACGTTTCTTACGCTCTCTCGAACGGATTTCGCAATCTGGGGGGATAGTCATGAATCACACCGATGATACCGATGATGAGAATCATGAAACGGAAGTAGATTTAAAACCCGAAGAGCACATCAAAATAAGGCGAGTAGTGGACAAATCAATGAAGGAAGAGGATATTAATTGGCCAGTAACGTTGTCAATGTCAGCAGACTACGACTTAAATGCACCGCGCAACTACAAGGAAGCGATGAAATTGATGTCCAAAGAAAAATGGATAGCAGCATGTGATGCTGAAATGCGAGCACATGAAGTCAACAAAACTTGGACCCTTGTACCAAGACCAAAGGATAGAAAGCCTTTAGGGTGTATGTGGATATTTAAAACAAAAGATAATGGTCAAGCCAAAGCACGTGTGGTCGTATTTGGAAACCATCAGAAAGAAGGTATTGATTATACAGAGACGTTCTCCCCAACCATCAGATTCACAAGTCTTAGACTAGCACTTGCAATTGCAGCTAAGCAGAATCTAGTAGTCAAACAGATGGATGTTACTACTGCGTTCCTTAATGGAACATTAAATGAGGAAATCTATATGCTTCAACCCGAAGGGTACAAAGTACCAAAGAAAGAGAAGTATGTCCTAAAATTGAACAAATCTTTATACGGACTCAAACAAGCTCCAATGGTCTGGAATCAGACTATTGCAGATGTTATACAAAAATCTGGCTTTTCTCATAGCACAGCGGATCCCTGTATCTTTACTATATAAATCCATAGAAAGTCCTTCTTAAAAGGACAGTGAAAATAGGTAATACACTCCTAATATCTAGCTGCTCTAGTAAACAAGTAAGAATCTACTATGTCTGACATTAGGATAATTTCCCTGCAGGACATCCAGTTCGAGCATCATGTGCGCGACTGCAAACACCTCACACTGAAAAAAAACCACAGACTACTCGCTACATTCTGTCCCTACATAGCCTCAACCCCGTATCTCCGTCCAAATGTTTAAGACGGGATTGCTCCGGGCCATGGCACCAGGTGCGCGGATGCTCACTACCGTTTCCCGCCCTGTTGTAGCCAAAAATCTTGCATTTAGCACCATCCCAAACTTTAATCTCGCTACAAAGGTCACTATGCCACAAACGCTCTCTTCCGTATACCCAGCTACTGCTACACGTTCTTCGCTACAAATCCTATCTTCTGCGGTATCGTGGGGTCCTGTTTTACCTGTTGTAGAGCCTGTTGTCGAGGAGGACGACAATACTGTGTACATGGACTCTGTGTTGAGAAAGAGAAGACTTAAAATGAAGAAACACAAGTTGAGAAAGAGAAGAAAGAGACAAAGATCGTTGAAGATCAGATTGGGCAAGATCTAGCGGCCGGTCTGCCCTTGTACATAAGCTAATAAATATTTCATACAGAGGAATCTTAGGGGGTGTTTTACAAATTAGTAGATAGAGGAAAGCTGGAAGATATTGAATGGAAACGATTTGAAAGAAAAGGACTATTGTACGACTCGAGACTCAGGATTCAACTATGAAAAGCAATGTCTACTGCAATTTCATGGTTCCATTAAAGAAGGATGGGCGGCTATGAAAAGATCTTTACATGCTCATCTAGGAGAGTACAACAGAATATGGTTTTGCTACGTGCCCAGTCATGTATTGATCATTAGGTTTTAAGTAACTAATAAAGTAATCCCGTCGGATTATCGAATTAAGAATATCGAGTTAGTCGTTGACGCTAGGATAAGGCAAATCAAATAAAAAGCTCTGGTTATTGATGACAGAACAGCACAGAATCTTCACCCCGCCATTTCGGCCCGATCATGAGCCTTAGATAGGGCCATAGATAGCCCGTTGCTTCTCCGTGATCTGAATTTCAGATCAGATCGGGATTCAAGTAAGGCTAACTACAGTCAATCATATAGAGCGACTAGTACATGTCATCTCACATTGGGTGTCTTTCTTAGAAAATCTCTCGAAGCAGAGGAAAAAAAAAAAAAGAAAAAAAAAAATGGGATCAAACGTGTCAGAATGGAATATGATACCGTTTGCATTTCAGATCGGTCTCTGAAGCTATCGAAATCAACATAACATAAATCAGGACAATAGAACATGAAAGGCCTTGCCGCTCATGACTTATTTGTATCTCGTTGATTTGAGACTATTTCATCAGACAGAATTGGTAATTGGTAATGACAGTAGGTCATAATCCTTTTGGCAATCGAGATTACTCAAAAATAATCCGCTATTGAGGCGAGTTCCCTCATTTCCCTTGTCAAATATGGGTGGAAAAGAGCTGAGACGAATTATGGAGCTTGTGATTGTGTGAGAGATAATACTTCAGCCATGAACACTCGGGAAGGCAAGAGAAGGCAGACCGGCCTGGATTCTAATTTTGTCCATACTTATGTATAGATTTGGCCGCTTCACCTCATGTGCTAATCGAAGTATCATAATCTGAAAACTGAATTCTGTAACTCACACAATCGACTATTCGAGCCGAAGTACTCACTGGTAGCTCCCTTTTTTCGAGGCATCCTGATTATGACGCTACTAATCAAGAACTAGCGAGATTCTGAACACACGTACAAGACAGAGAAGGTATCTGGATGGAGTGTAAAAAGGGGCAGTGTATCAGTAGAGCAAAGATATCTGCGGCCATATGAGTGACCGAGCATCTTTCCAAATACACGATAATTAAAGACTCTTGCGTGGAGATACTGATTGAGCTTCCAAGCAATTCCATCTGTACTGTTGGATAGCATTTCAAGCTCTTCTCTCTTATTCGAAAGGAAATGGATCCGAAGCAATCACATTACTATTCCATCTTATCTTAAATGGGTTTAGATCAAAGAACAAATCGCTTTTCTGAGATGATTCTTGATCTGAGAGTTCTGGTACGGGTTCATTTCATTGAGATGAGGGACCGCTTGGGTAAGAAGTCTCACAATGAATCTTCTTAGTAGTTTCTCTGATCTATCCTTGACAAGAAGGATGAACTGAAAAGATTGGTGAAGGGGTGTAAATTTGAAGGGTTTGGATGATATGGCTCCACGCCTTGCCGTTACTGTGCTTCTCTGACTATTGATTGAAGCACCTAAGGAGGTGGCTTGTTGATCCGGCAATCTTCGGCTCATTGATCCCATATATATACTTCGATCATTTGAATTTAGTAAGAGAATGATGGGAAACACAAAAGTTCAGTATTTCTCGTGCTCATGTTCGTGAAATCTCATGTTATTCAGATTCTTCATTTTTCAGAATGATAGTAATATGAGCTTCATATATGTTTCTCATTGATGGCTGTGTCAGACCATATGAATGAGAGCCGATGTTGATTCCGTTAGCACAAAGTTGCCGCTTTTGCAAATTGTTCATCCCCTACAGCTATGGAGTGGTCAAACCGTTGCAAGGATCCCCAAAATTTGCCCAAGATGCATTGAAAGCACTGTACAGCAAAGCGAGATTCATACTCTGGTGAAGAGATCTTTTAAGTCACAAAATTGCCAAGGGCAGCATTCATATCCACGGGGAATATCGTTTAAACTGGATATTCAGCATTGTTGAAGGACTATCATAGTTCTCTGTCCTTAGTAATCCTGTCATATTGTCACTAAACGTCTGAAACTGATAGCTCTTGAGCGCACAGGTATTAGCCCAGACGGTAACAGCGCAAAATGGATAATGACATAGGATTCAAAATCTCATTTTCGTGAGTGAAGATTCTTTTCAAATATGTAGTAAGAATCGGCTCTGAGCCAATTGTTAGAGTTCCGTCTCTGAGATCTAGGCTCAACTTAAGAAATCACACAAGATTTTACTTGTCGCTAGAACAAGAAACCAGGATGAAATGAGAGCCCTGATTAAGCATATCATATTATCCACTTGGCAGTACATTCGTACTTATGGGTGGCTATCAAAACAAGCAAATCAAAATTTTCAAGATCCAATCTCAGGAACCCCCTGAAGCCTGATGATTGTACCACAGAGGAGTAGAAGTCCCTTTGACATGAGTTTTGGAGGGTCTGTGATGACTCAAATATTTGAATACAATCATGTTCCACAATTTCGCCTCTGTTAGCCCTGACCCATTACTAACTAGATTAAAATGTCTCCCAAGGAAAATGAGAACAACCACACCTTCGGAAAGGGTTGCACTAGTATATCAAAGTGTTGAAATTTCAACGGACCAATTTGTTGTTGTCGTTCTCTTGCCCCATATTTGAATAGCCCTCTGATCTTTTATACTGAACCAAAAGCCCACATTCTTTGTCGTTTCGATGGCCCCATGATTCCATCATTCCAGTATCCCATTGTCCCATTATTCCATCATTCCATCATTCCAGTATCCCATTATCCCATTATCCCATTATCCCATTATCCCATTATCCCGTTATCTCATCATCTCATTATCCCGTTATCCCATTATCCCATTATTCCATTATTCCATTATCCCGTTATCCCGTTATCCCGTTATCTCATCATCTCATCATCTCATGATACCATTATTGTATTAGCTCAATATCCCAAAATTCCATCATCCCAGTATCCCAATATCGTTTTACCCAATCGACATATAAATTCACATGCGATTTGAGAGGAATATTATTTTTTTGATTCGCAACTGATCTTGCCTAACTAGTCGGTTAAGTCTTCAATCCCCTTCACGCCTCGTACTATCCTTGAGTCTCAGAATCCAATGTCAACCGAAAGCAGCCATGAAAAGTTAAGGAATATCAATTCCCTAGAATCATTATGTTTGAATATTTTATGTTTTCCCTTTTCACATATTCCCTCATTTCCCTGACGCTGCACTAAGCATTAAGACGCTAGGATCTCAGAAAGAAAGAAGTATCGCGGTTTGTTTGGATCTTAAGCGCGAATTTTTTTAAGCGCCAGACGCGAATAGGTAAACAGAATAAAATTAAACCAACAGAATCAAACGAAATCGCGGGAGATTGCTCAAACGATTTTTCTTCGGGATACTAATGAATTCTAAATTATCATATCCTTGATTATCTTAATCGGGGTAGCATAAGCACGTCGACTGTCATACGATTAAGCTGATTGAGAGGGCTCCATAAATTGTGCAAAAAATCGAGGGTACTACAACTCAACAATAAATTCGGGTTAGATTTTTAGTCAAATTTTTTATTGTTTCCCTCGGATAAAGTAGTAAGATTGTTGATTTGATCCCTAGTTTTACAAATCTCAGCAGCGATCCAAACGTGGTCCATAACAAAGGCTCAACCAAGTCTTCGTAACCAAATGACCCAAAATTCTTCTTTCTTTGTTTATTTAAGGAGTCTGTTACTCTCTTTAATTACATCTGATGGAATTTGACAAGATGCTGCCTCACTGCTTGGCTATTCTATTCATCTGAATCTAATCCGACTGTCAGACTCTTTCGCCATCCATACTTGATCTTTAGAAAGCTGCAATAGTAGACATACTTATTCTAGATTATTAGTTGTTGATGGGTACTGTTCCTCGTACAACCAAGATCATAATTTTTAGAAAAGGATGCACCTTATGGTATTGGTCCGTGAACCACAATTGATGGCAGTTTTGATTCGAAAGTGAAACAAATTGCCTTCAATAGTATATTCTGTTATTATGTGAGCAAATTACTTCAGTTCAGCCGCACACTGACACATCTGTCAAACTTGAGTACAATTCTTGCAATTCGTAGAAGAGAAAACATGAATGACAAAAGAACGAATAAATCTGTTGATTCATTAAATTAAATGTCTTATTTACTGAAGTAAACATCATCGTCTTAGCTCTATTCTTTTCGTTCCCCAACTGCAAGATATGTAAAAGATTGCTAAGAATACACAACAAACCTTCGCTTATGTTGAGCTACCTTTGACCAAAATTTTTTCTACTGTACAATAATTTACCTGAAAAACGGTATCAAATTTTCGAACCCATTTAGCTTTATTCTGGTTTGTTGGCGATGTCCACGGAAACAAGATCCAAAATTGTCACAAAGCTTAGGAGTAAATTCATAAAATGAGTTTTTCATACTATTTGTATATTAA
Source organism: Australozyma saopauloensis (assembly GCF_035610405.1). Taxonomy (NCBI): domain Eukaryota; kingdom Fungi; phylum Ascomycota; class Pichiomycetes; order Serinales; family Metschnikowiaceae; genus Australozyma; species Australozyma saopauloensis. The sequence goes on from NC_086138.1 coordinate 116,472, forward strand.
TATTTGATAGACTGGTATGATTCCCGGTCCATACACATGAACTTGTATTCTGCTACACAAGGGGTGTACCCTCTGAAGGCCAAGTTTGATGCAACGTACAACATAATGTTGCTGAGAAAATATAACTTTGAGCTACTCATGGCATATACCAAACCTCCAAAGTTTGAAGAGAAATCATTGTTTTCCAATTTCTATAAAAACTGGGCAAGCTATACAGGGAGGGTTCCCCTATCACCGACTAGAACCACCCGCAAAAGTGGTTGTAAGATCATATTTCTAGACGGAAGCTAGTTTCGTTTCTTGCCAAAACTTCAAAGTTTCAATTCAAGTAATTAGTTCAGTTCTGGGAAGCTTGAGTCTAGATTTAGCGAGGGTAGAGTAGGCGGAAATGGAAAATGAACAAAATCGGATAATTCGAGGTAATAAAGACATAATTCAAAACATATTAGATAATTACAAAGGAGCAAATTCGAAAGTCTTTCTACTCCAAGAGAGTTTTTTTTATTATCTCCATTTCAGCTCTTAGAATAGAGCAAACTATAGTTTCGAAATACAAAAAAAGAAAACACCAAAAAAAGCAATAAACTAGCAACAAATTGATAGAAAAAAGAATATAGGGAGATAGAGCAAGCGAGCTTTTATATTCTCAGCAATTCTTGTGGTTCATGCTCAAATATTCAGCGTGAAACAAGCGAGACAAATTCAAAATTTTTTGAAAAATCTCATACGTCTAAAAATTAAAACTGGAATATGAATCCGGGCCCGACCACTGTTTGAGTGCAGTATGCGCTTTTGGCGTAACCGGGTGCGCAGTAGGGCCCTTGCGTGTTAGTTAGTGCTTGCGACCACACTGAGTTATGTAGTGGGAGACAAGACAATCCAATGTGTCCAAGAAAGACTGGATTTTACATGTTTTTCTTTTTGTTCTTGTTTTTATGGTCAAAGAACCACGTAAATTAGGAAGAATACAATAAACAATAGCTTTTGAATAGCCTCGGTACCTACTCGAAAAGCTCCATGTTTTCTAAACGAGCCGAACTATGCTCAGCAAAGATGCTTTGACAATCCGAAATACGCATGGAGTCTAGTATGAAATAACAAAACTTAGAGCCTGCAGCGTACTGAAATGTACATCCCGTTGACGAAAATTTGCAGCACGAATCAATGAAAGGCAGCGATGTAAATACTGCATATACCCACCTTTAGCCACGAACCCAAACAATCTCGACTAGACACCTTACAGTACAACTACACTCCCCAATCACAACTGAAACCATAGCGAAGCTTACAGCATGCCCACAAATATATTGCATTTCATGCTCTGAAGTAGAAAATAACGCGAAAGACTGGCCAATGAGATGTATCTGGGCTAATATTGTTGGGCATCTCAATCACATCGGTCGTTTTGGAGGAATTGCGGGAAACGGCGCACCATAGCCGGGTGCGCGGTTAGTGCCATTCGATTTTTCATGGCGGTGCCCGTTTTTTGCGGCCAAAGGCGCCTTCTCTCTCGCAAATCCCCGGTGGCTACGCCCAAAAAGGCCGTTGGGTTCTAGAGGTGAGTCGCAGGGTCGCGGCGGCCTTTTTGGGCGCACAGGTGCGCCCAGTGACCAGATTGGAGTGATTCTGGTATCAAATGAATCCTTGAAGCAACGCCCGTTTCGCACGCCCTAAGGCGCCGCAAGATATCGATATCTGAGTCTTTGGTTCTGTGCTTTGTTGCGAAGCGGCCTTTCGGGGCGCACAGCTTGGGCCCTTTATCTTTTTGCGGCGTCTTGCAGAAATTCCTGACACTTCAAAGCACAAATTCTAAAAAATTGTGGCGGCGCCCTTTCGAACCACCATTTTCTAACAAAATTGATTTGCCGAAATTCAATCATTCTTTGCGGAGCACACTTCTCGCGAAAACTCGCGAGAACTGATTGTGTGGTAAAGTTCACAATTAAATTTCCAAAATTTGGAGCCATGGTTTGACAATTCTTCCCTTGTTTTTCAAATTTTTTGAAATTTTTCCACTAAAGTTTTTATTTTTGAGCTCGCGCAAAAACCCCAGATTTCGCGATTTCTCTTTTAACTCTATGAACTGGCATGCGCACACGGTGCGCGTGCAATGAGACATAAAACGCACTTCAAAGTGTCTACCCAACTTGAAAGCTACTTTGATTTCCAGAATTTTTGGCAGTAACTTGCTCCGCAAAGAAGTGCGTTTTGGCGGCTAAAAACCTTCATGCACGACCTGTATATCTCCTTATATGCCGTATTTGACAGGTACTGCAGGTAAAAATTTGTTAGCAAAATGACGGTATTCGTTTGGATTTTCGCAGGAATACTGTATTTCGGCGGCAATCAAGCATTTGGACTGTATTTTCGCGGTAATCAATTGCATTTAATTGAATTAGCACTCGTGCGTAGGGCCAAATTCACCAATTATGGCCCTAGGAAAGTACCTTTGGCCCTGAAACAGCGTCGTTCGGGGTGCTTGAAAACAGTGTAAGGGGCGCAAGGGTGCGCCCCTGCATTGTCAAAGAATTAAATATGAATTTGTTAGAAGAACAAAAGTCAAATTTTAATTTGAAACTAGCGGCGCTCTCTCTGAATTGGTATTGCTTCCGTTGTGCTCTTTTTTGTTGTTCGCACCTCGGGGTGCGACACAACCAAATTGCAATCACGGACAACCATGCTCTCGAAACATTATGCCATCAAAATTGATCCTGGGCGATCGCAAATGCCCGTCATTTGCGCATAGAGGCGCCTTCAAATTATTAGTACTGGAGTGCTGGCGCACTCAAGTTTGGATGAGCGCACCTCTGACCTCAGAGGCCATGTCGCACCCTTTCAAGGGTCGCGAAGAGGGTCGCAACGGCTCTTTTGGGCGCAGGGGTTTGCTATCAGTACCTATCAGGTAATTTTTGGCCTCATTTTATTTTTTGGTCGTATGCCTTTAAATTGGACGCTATCGCGCCCCCGCTTACCATATTTTGAAGTGACTAGCCTTGTTTTCTCCCGCACCCACCTCAGGAAGTGTGATATAGGTACGTGAAAAGGCGCCAAACGGCCTTTTTTGACCTAGTGGGTGGTAGAGTGGGCGTGTAGTCACGTTAGGCGGGTATTTCGAATGCTGGCAGGTCGGGCTACAACGCACGCCCTGCGGCGCTGTATGGCAATGTCATTTGCTCTTACTAGTTCGACTGTTGTTTTGGAGTGGGCGAATCACATCGGTCGTTTTGGAGGAATTGCGGGAAACGGCGCACCATAGCCGGGTGCGCGGTTAGTGCCATTCGATTTTTCATGGCGGTGCCCGTTTTTTGCGGCCAAAGGCGCCTTCTCTCTCGCAAATCCCCGGTGGCTACGCCCAAAAAGGCCGTTGGGTTCTAGAGGTGAGTCGCAGGGTCGCGGCGGCCTTTTTGGGCGCACAGGTGCGCCCAGTGACCAGATTGGAGTGATTCTGGTATCAAATGAATCCTTGAAGCAACGCCCGTTTCGCACGCCCTAAGGCGCCGCAAGATATCGATATCTGAGTCTTTGGTTCTGTGCTTTGTTGCGAAGCGGCCTTTCGGGGCGCACAGCTTGGGCCCTTTATCTTTTTGCGGCGTCTTGCAGAAATTCCTGACACTTCAAAGCACAAATTCTAAAAAATTGTGGCGGCGCCCTTTCGAACCACCATTTTCTAACAAAATTGATTTGCCGAAATTCAATCATTCTTTGCGGAGCACACTTCTCGCGAAAACTCGCGAGAACTGATTGTGTGGTAAAGTTCACAATTAAATTTCCAAAATTTGGAGCCATGGTTTGACAATTCTTCCCTTGTTTTTCAAATTTTTTGAAATTTTTCCACTAAAGTTTTTATTTTTGAGCTCGCGCAAAAACCCCAGATTTCGCGATTTCTCTTTTAACTCTATGAACTGGCATGCGCACACGGTGCGCGTGCAATGAGACATAAAACGCACTTCAAAGTGTCTACCCAACTTGAAAGCTACTTTGATTTCCAGAATTTTTGGCAGTAACTTGCTCCGCAAAGAAGTGCGTTTTGGCGGCTAAAAACCTTCATGCACGACCTGTATATCTCCTTATATGCCGTATTTGACAGGTACTGCAGGTAAAAATTTGTTAGCAAAATGACGGTATTCGTTTGGATTTTCGCAGGAATACTGTATTTCGGCGGCAATCAAGCATTTGGACTGTATTTTCGCGGTAATCAATTGCATTTAATTGAATTAGCACTCGTGCGTAGGGCCAAATTCACCAATTATGGCCCTAGGAAAGTACCTTTGGCCCTGAAACAGCGTCGTTCGGGGTGCTTGAAAACAGTGTAAGGGGCGCAAGGGTGCGCCCCTGCATTGTCAAAGAATTAAATATGAATTTGTTAGAAGAACAAAAGTCAAATTTTAATTTGAAACTAGCGGCGCTCTCTCTGAATTGGTATTGCTTCCGTTGTGCTCTTTTTTGTTGTTCGCACCTCGGGGTGCGACACAACCAAATTGCAATCACGGACAACCATGCTCTCGAAACATTATGCCATCAAAATTGATCCTGGGCGATCGCAAATGCCCGTCATTTGCGCATAGAGGCGCCTTCAAATTATTAGTACTGGAGTGCTGGCGCACTCAAGTTTGGATGAGCGCACCTCTGACCTCAGAGGCCATGTCGCACCCTTTCAAGGGTCGCGAAGAGGGTCGCAACGGCTCTTTTGGGCGCAGGGGTTTGCTATCAGTACCTATCAGGTAATTTTTGGCCTCATTTTATTTTTTGGTCGTATGCCTTTAAATTGGACGCTATCGCGCCCCCCGCTTACCATATTTTGAAGTGACTAGCCTTGTTTTCTCCCGCACCCACCTCAGGAAGTGTGATATAGGTACGTGAAAAGGCGCCAAACGGCCTTTTTTGACCTAGTGGGTGGTAGAGTGGGCGTGTAGTCACGTTAGGCGGGTATTTCGAATGCTGGCAGGTCGGGCTACAACGCACGCCCTGCGGCGCTGTATGGCAATGTCATTTGCTCTTACTAGTTCGACTGTTGTTTTGGAGTGGGCGAATCACATCGGTCGTTTTGGAGGAATTGCGGGAAACGGCGCACCATAGCCGGGTGCGCGGTTAGTGCCATTCGATTTTTCATGGCGGTGCCCGTTTTTTGCGGCCAAAGGCGCCTTCTCTCTCGCAAATCCCCGGTGGCTACGCCCAAAAAGGCCGTTGGGTTCTAGAGGTGAGTCGCAGGGTCGCGGCGGCCTTTTTGGGCGCACAGGTGCGCCCAGTGACCAGATTGGAGTGATTCTGGTATCAAATGAATCCTTGAAGCAACGCCCGTTTCGCACGCCCTAAGGCGCCGCAAGATATCGATATCTGAGTCTTTGGTTCTGTGCTTTGTTGCGAAGCGGCCTTTCGGGGCGCACAGCTTGGGCCCTTTATCTTTTTGCGGCGTCTTGCAGAAATTCCTGACACTTCAAAGCACAAATTCTAAAAAATTGTGGCGGCGCCCTTTCGAACCACCATTTTCTAACAAAATTGATTTGCCGAAATTCAATCATTCTTTGCGGAGCACACTTCTCGCGAAAACTCGCGAGAACTGATTGTGTGGTAAAGTTCACAATTAAATTTCCAAAATTTGGAGCCATGGTTTGACAATTCTTCCCTTGTTTTTCAAATTTTTTGAAATTTTTCCACTAAAGTTTTTATTTTTGAGCTCGCGCAAAAACCCCAGATTTCGCGATTTCTCTTTTAACTCTATGAACTGGCATGCGCACACGGTGCGCGTGCAATGAGACATAAAACGCACTTCAAAGTGTCTACCCAACTTGAAAGCTACTTTGATTTCCAGAATTTTTGGCAGTAACTTGCTCCGCAAAGAAGTGCGTTTTGGCGGCTAAAAACCTTCATGCACGACCTGTATATCTCCTTATATGCCGTATTTGACAGGTACTGCAGGTAAAAATTTGTTAGCAAAATGACGGTATTCGTTTGGATTTTCGCAGGAATACTGTATTTCGGCGGCAATCAAGCATTTGGACTGTATTTTCGCGGTAATCAATTGCATTTAATTGAATTAGCACTCGTGCGTAGGGCCAAATTCACCAATTATGGCCCTAGGAAAGTACCTTTGGCCCTGAAACAGCGTCGTTCGGGGTGCTTGAAAACAGTGTAAGGGGCGCAAGGGTGCGCCCCTGCATTGTCAAAGAATTAAATATGAATTTGTTAGAAGAACAAAAGTCAAATTTTAATTTGAAACTAGCGGCGCTCTCTCTGAATTGGTATTGCTTCCGTTGTGCTCTTTTTTGTTGTTCGCACCTCGGGGTGCGACACAACCAAATTGCAATCACGGACAACCATGCTCTCGAAACATTATGCCATCAAAATTGATCCTGGGCGATCGCAAATGCCCGTCATTTGCGCATAGAGGCGCCTTCAAATTATTAGTACTGGAGTGCTGGCGCACTCAAGTTTGGATGAGCGCACCTCTGACCTCAGAGGCCATGTCGCACCCTTTCAAGGGTCGCGAAGAGGGTCGCAACGGCTCTTTTGGGCGCAGGGGTTTGCTATCAGTACCTATCAGGTAATTTTTGGCCTCATTTTATTTTTTGGTCGTATGCCTTTAAATTGGACGCTATCGCGCCCCCCGCTTACCATATTTTGAAGTGACTAGCCTTGTTTTCTCCCGCACCCACCTCAGGAAGTGTGATATAGGTACGTGAAAAGGCGCCAAACGGCCTTTTTTGACCTAGTGGGTGGTAGAGTGGGCGTGTAGTCACGTTAGGCGGGTATTTCGAATGCTGGCAGGTCGGGCTACAACGCACGCCCTGCGGCGCTGTATGGCAATGTCATTTGCTCTTACTAGTTCGACTGTTGTTTTGGAGTGGGCGAATCACATCGGTCGTTTTGGAGGAATTGCGGGAAACGGCGCACCATAGCCGGGTGCGCGGTTAGTGCCATTCGATTTTTCATGGCGGTGCCCGTTTTTTGCGGCCAAAGGCGCCTTCTCTCTCGCAAATCCCCGGTGGCTACGCCCAAAAAGGCCGTTGGGTTCTAGAGGTGAGTCGCAGGGTCGCGGCGGCCTTTTTGGGCGCACAGGTGCGCCCAGTGACCAGATTGGAGTGATTCTGGTATCAAATGAATCCTTGAAGCAACGCCCGTTTCGCACGCCCTAAGGCGCCGCAAGATATCGATATCTGAGTCTTTGGTTCTGTGCTTTGTTGCGAAGCGGCCTTTCGGGGCGCACAGCTTGGGCCCTTTATCTTTTTGCGGCGTCTTGCAGAAATTCCTGACACTTCAAAGCACAAATTCTAAAAAATTGTGGCGGCGCCCTTTCGAACCACCATTTTCTAACAAAATTGATTTGCCGAAATTCAATCATTCTTTGCGGAGCACACTTCTCGCGAAAACTCGCGAGAACTGATTGTGTGGTAAAGTTCACAATTAAATTTCCAAAATTTGGAGCCATGGTTTGACAATTCTTCCCTTGTTTTTCAAATTTTTTGAAATTTTTCCACTAAAGTTTTTATTTTTGAGCTCGCGCAAAAACCCCAGATTTCGCGATTTCTCTTTTAACTCTATGAACTGGCATGCGCACACGGTGCGCGTGCAATGAGACATAAAACGCACTTCAAAGTGTCTACCCAACTTGAAAGCTACTTTGATTTCCAGAATTTTTGGCAGTAACTTGCTCCGCAAAGAAGTGCGTTTTGGCGGCTAAAAACCTTCATGCACGACCTGTATATCTCCTTATATGCCGTATTTGACAGGTACTGCAGGTAAAAATTTGTTAGCAAAATGACGGTATTCGTTTGGATTTTCGCAGGAATACTGTATTTCGGCGGCAATCAAGCATTTGGACTGTATTTTCGCGGTAATCAATTGCATTTAATTGAATTAGCACTCGTGCGTAGGGCCAAATTCACCAATTATGGCCCTAGGAAAGTACCTTTGGCCCTGAAACAGCGTCGTTCGGGGTGCTTGAAAACAGTGTAAGGGGCGCAAGGGTGCGCCCCTGCATTGTCAAAGAATTAAATATGAATTTGTTAGAAGAACAAAAGTCAAATTTTAATTTGAAACTAGCGGCGCTCTCTCTGAATTGGTATTGCTTCCGTTGTGCTCTTTTTTGTTGTTCGCACCTCGGGGTGCGACACAACCAAATTGCAATCACGGACAACCATGCTCTCGAAACATTATGCCATCAAAATTGATCCTGGGCGATCGCAAATGCCCGTCATTTGCGCATAGAGGCGCCTTCAAATTATTAGTACTGGAGTGCTGGCGCACTCAAGTTTGGATGAGCGCACCTCTGACCTCAGAGGCCATGTCGCACCCTTTCAAGGGTCGCGAAGAGGGTCGCAACGGCTCTTTTGGGCGCAGGGGTTTGCTATCAGTACCTATCAGGTAATTTTTGGCCTCATTTTATTTTTTGGTCGTATGCCTTTAAATTGGACGCTATCGCGCCCCCCGCTTACCATATTTTGAAGTGACTAGCCTTGTTTTCTCCCGCACCCACCTCAGGAAGTGTGATATAGGTACGTGAAAAGGCGCCAAACGGCCTTTTTTGACCTAGTGGGTGGTAGAGTGGGCGTGTAGTCACGTTAGGCGGGTATTTCGAATGCTGGCAGGTCGGGCTACAACGCACGCCCTGCGGCGCTGTATGGCAATGTCATTTGCTCTTACTAGTTCGACTGTTGTTTTGGAGTGGGCGAATCACATCGGTCGTTTTGGAGGAATTGCGGGAAACGGCGCACCATAGCCGGGTGCGCGGTTAGTGCCATTCGATTTTTCATGGCGGTGCCCGTTTTTTGCGGCCAAAGGCGCCTTCTCTCTCGCAAATCCCCGGTGGCTACGCCCAAAAAGGCCGTTGGGTTCTAGAGGTGAGTCGCAGGGTCGCGGCGGCCTTTTTGGGCGCACAGGTGCGCCCAGTGACCAGATTGGAGTGATTCTGGTATCAAATGAATCCTTGAAGCAACGCCCGTTTCGCACGCCCTAAGGCGCCGCAAGATATCGATATCTGAGTCTTTGGTTCTGTGCTTTGTTGCGAAGCGGCCTTTCGGGGCGCACAGCTTGGGCCCTTTATCTTTTTGCGGCGTCTTGCAGAAATTCCTGACACTTCAAAGCACAAATTCTAAAAAATTGTGGCGGCGCCCTTTCGAACCACCATTTTCTAACAAAATTGATTTGCCGAAATTCAATCATTCTTTGCGGAGCACACTTCTCGCGAAAACTCGCGAGAACTGATTGTGTGGTAAAGTTCACAATTAAATTTCCAAAATTTGGAGCCATGGTTTGACAATTCTTCCCTTGTTTTTCAAATTTTTTGAAATTTTTCCACTAAAGTTTTTATTTTTGAGCTCGCGCAAAAACCCCAGATTTCGCGATTTCTCTTTTAACTCTATGAACTGGCATGCGCACACGGTGCGCGTGCAATGAGACATAAAACGCACTTCAAAGTGTCTACCCAACTTGAAAGCTACTTTGATTTCCAGAATTTTTGGCAGTAACTTGCTCCGCAAAGAAGTGCGTTTTGGCGGCTAAAAACCTTCATGCACGACCTGTATATCTCCTTATATGCCGTATTTGACAGGTACTGCAGGTAAAAATTTGTTAGCAAAATGACGGTATTCGTTTGGATTTTCGCAGGAATACTGTATTTCGGCGGCAATCAAGCATTTGGACTGTATTTTCGCGGTAATCAATTGCATTTAATTGAATTAGCACTCGTGCGTAGGGCCAAATTCACCAATTATGGCCCTAGGAAAGTACCTTTGGCCCTGAAACAGCGTCGTTCGGGGTGCTTGAAAACAGTGTAAGGGGCGCAAGGGTGCGCCCCTGCATTGTCAAAGAATTAAATATGAATTTGTTAGAAGAACAAAAGTCAAATTTTAATTTGAAACTAGCGGCGCTCTCTCTGAATTGGTATTGCTTCCGTTGTGCTCTTTTTTGTTGTTCGCACCTCGGGGTGCGACACAACCAAATTGCAATCACGGACAACCATGCTCTCGAAACATTATGCCATCAAAATTGATCCTGGGCGATCGCAAATGCCCGTCATTTGCGCATAGAGGCGCCTCCAAATTATTAGTACTGGAGTGCTGGCGCACTCAAGTTTGGATGAGCGCACCTCTGACCTCAGAGGCCATGTCGCACCCTTTCAAGGGTCGCGAAGAGGGTCGCAACGGCTCTTTTGGGCGCAGGGGTTTGCTATCAGTACCTATCAGGTAATTTTTGGCCTCATTTTATTTTTTGGTCGTATGCCTTTAAATTGGACGCTATCGCGCCCCCCGCTTACCATATTTTGAAGTGACTAGCCTTGTTTTCTCTCGCACCCACCTCAGGAAGTGTGATATAGGTACGTGAAAAGGCGCCAAACGGCCTTTTTTGACCTAGTGGGTGGTAGAGTGGGCGTGTAGTCACGTTAGGCGGGTATTTCGAATGCTGGCAGGTCGGGCTACAACGCACGCCCTGCGGCGCTGTATGGCAATGTCATTTGCTCTTACTAGTTCGACTGTTGTTTTGGAGTGGGCGAATCACATCGGTCGTTTTGGAGGAATTGCGGGAAACGGCGCACCATAGCCGGGTGCGCGGTTAGTGCCATTCGATTTTTCATGGCGGTGCCCGTTTTTTGCGGCCAAAGGCGCCTTCTCTCTCGCAAATCCCCGGTGGCTACGCCCAAAAGAGCCGTTGGGTTCTAGAGGTGAGTCGCAGGGTCGCGGCGGCCTTTTTGGGCGCACAGGTGCGCCCAGTGACCAGATTGGAGTGATTCTGGTATCAAATGAATCCTTGAAGCAACGCCCGTTTCGCACGCCCTAAGGCGCCGCAAGATATCGATATCTGAGTCTTTGGTTCTGTGCTTTGTTGCGAAGCGGCCTTTCGGGCGCACAGCTTGGGCCCTTTATCTTTTTGCGGCGTCTTGCAGAAATTCCTGACACTTCAAAGCACAAATTCTAAAAAATTGTGGCGGCGCCCTTTCGAACCACCATTTTCTAACAAAATTGATTTGCCGAAATTCAATCATTCTTTGCGGAGCACACTTCTCGCGAAAACTCGCGAGAACTGATTGTGTGGTAAAGTTCACAATTAAATTTCCAAAATTTGGAGCCATGGTTTGACAATTCTTCCCTTGTTTTTCAAATTTTTTGAAATTTTTCCACTAAAGTTTTTATTTTTGAGCTCGCGCAAAAACCCCAGATTTCGCGATTTCTCTTTTAACTCTATGAACTGGCATGCGCACACGGTGCGCGTGCAATGAGACATAAAACGCACTTCAAAGTGTCTACCCAACTTGAAAGCTACTTTGATTTCCAGAATTTTTGGCAGTAACTTGCTCCGCGAAGAAGAGCGTTTTGGCGGCTAAAAACCTTCATGCACGACCTGTATATCTCCTTATATGCCGTATTTGACAGGTACTGCAGGTAAAAATTTGTTAGCAAAATGACGGTATTCGTTTGGATTTTCGCAGGAATACTGTATTTCGGCGGCAATCAAGCATTTGGACTGTATTTTCGCGGTAATCAATTGCATTTA